>NW_011887897.1:18035-26298 GCF_000806365.1 Fopius arisanus | reverse complement strand
TATTGAAGGTTCAGGGCGAACACAGCTCACGTACGAGGACATTTTCAAGCGTTCTATCCTAACCATTTCGAATATTGATAACCTTTGTCTACCGCGTTCTCTAGTTGTTGCTCAACTTCACGCCGAGCGCGGAGAAATTAGAACGGGTGATGTACAAAGGCGATAGAAAGCAGTCATTAATAAAACTCGTGATACTCAGCGAAAAGAGGCAGTAAAATTAATACAGCTCAGTGGGGTTACGATCCCTGAAAACGGTAGTGGAATCAGAGAAATTCATGCTTTTCAAAATTACTACCTGCCGCGGAAGACCGCCATCGTAGTCTATGAATTTTTAACATTCGGTAAAGGAGGCTTGCCTGTCTTTGATGGTCGCAAGAGGGTTAAAGAACGTCATGGCTCTGTTAAACACACACTCTTTATTTTATATCCTCAATCAGATCCTCAACTTACAAGGTGCCATTGCAGGACGCGGATTCTGTGACCTGTGTAACAGAGCATTCACAGATAATATAGAACATCGTTGTCCTGACAAATGTCCTCGGTGTAAGGCTGAGTCCATTTGCCAAAATCTACAGCGTGTAGTTTGTAACGCCTGCAATCGTTGGTTTTTCAATCAACACTGTCTCGAACAACATTCGAAGAAGGGATCAGCAAAATTGAAAGGTAAAAAGTCAAGTATGACTGTCTGTGGTTCCCTTAAAGTGTGTGTGCCAGTTATGTTTTAAGCTCATCCGTTTAGGAAAAAAAGATAAAGAACACGAGTGTGGTATAGTTTTCTGTCGAGTGTGCGGCTGTAAACGTGAAATAAATCACCACTGTTATATGCTACCCTTGAAGACGCGTAAGCAACAACGCACAATTTTCATATTTTATAATTTTGAAACGCAACAGAATGTTCCTGTACGTGGTGATACCGATACAAAATTGCATATTCCTAATTTCTCCGTTGTACAAAAAGTATGTACACAGTGTTGTCATGACAATGATTTGGATAAAAATTGCTCTAGTTGTGGGAAACGCGAGTATGTGTTTCAGAATAAACGCACGGCTGTTGCTGGACTAGTACACGGAGAGAAATATTCCAAAAAAATTACGTGGCAACTCACGTAATGCGTTAGCGAAACGCGGTTTCGGTTAATTTTTATCATAATGTAAGAAAAAAAATACGAAATTCGCGTGAAAATTTAAGGTGCGTGACGGACAAAGTTACAAAGATAGTTCGTAATTTTTCCGGAACTTGTCATATTTAACAGAAATTGTCTGAATAATTGGTCGAACTCGGTCATTTCCGGGTTATCTCTAGTGTGAAAAACACGTGGGCACACTGATAAACCACTTGGCGAGAAAAATTTTGGGAGGACTGAAAAACCGTAAGTGCATTCATTAATTATTATTTCTCATTTACTGCGTGACCTCAATTAATAGTCATGTAAAGTCTGACCCCATCATTATTTTCGATAACTTTTTTTCACGTGCTCATAACCTCTCAAATCACATGCCCCAAAATGAGGGAAACGTGATCGATGGAGATCATTATCACCCTTCTCATGTGTTATCCACGCCAAAAGCTGTAAAAGAAAATTAACATGCAGTAGTTTTGTGTTATACTCAGGGAATGTCACTCTAGTCTATTTCTTTTGTACTCTTGCACATTCTCCAATTTTGTTTCATTTTTTTTTCATTTTTTACAGTAAATGTAACAATGGTAAGTTATACTGCTCGCCGAAAGAAGAACAGGAATTCGCGGTGTCCATTTTTCTTTTAACAAAAACATTAGACGAACATACTTTTTGCTGTTGTTTTTTTTTTCTATTCAAATCTTTATATTCTCCTGTCGAAAATCGGGGTCTACTGCATATTTCTGTTTAAGCCTTACTAACTTTCGTTTCTTGCTTCTTCTTTCTTATTTCTTCTTTCACCAATATTCCATCGCGACGAAATTGAAAACTTCGATAGTGAAAACTAAAAATTTGATTTTCAAGGCTGCAGAGGAATATTTTGCTCGGGCAGTCATCAGACGACATGTAAGCTAATTGAACAAATATTTCATGCAATTAAATTTATTATTGCGTTCCAAGAAATAATAGCTCGATTGTTTTTTATTATTCTAGCTTCTTTTTCAACATTTGTTGGATGACGCTGATTTTAAAACGATCATCAAAGCCTACGAGCAAAATGGAACCCTTGATAAAGTTTCAAGAAACTTATTGAGCCGTATAATCCTGCGAAAAGAAAAAGACCATCAGTTCGATAGAGTATATCGGGAGGAAGGGCTCACGTGCTTACCAACATTTCGCATAACCCCTGGTCAATTCGTAGATTGTGCGAGACATATCAGCGAAGTATTCGTTGGAGAAAGTCCCCGGGTATACGACAGGCAGTATGCCAATGTAAATGGAGCAAGGATTCCACCCGGAGGAATTTTATATGAACACTGGGATTATTTGAAAAGAAAACTGAAAAAGAAAGGATTATTAAGACATGCAGCAATCCCTCGCAACATTGGTGTCGCTCAGCCCCTAGCTAAAGATGGAATCGCAAGTGCAGAGTGGTTAAAAAGTCATGATGGTTCGCCTGATCAAGTAAGGGAATATTGGAGGACATGTCATGGTCTCCGTCATCAACGTCTTACAGGCGGGTGAACTGTGAATCAGTATTACACGGATTTTCCGTGCTTGAAGGTAGCCTTGGGTGCTGAATTGGTGAGTTTGAGTGAATGCAGAGTCCATCAAAGATCATAATGAGTGTAATTGATTTTAGCTACAGAGTGATTTTGATCGATTATATACTGGACGAGCTAATGAATTTTTTGAACGTTGGGAGACACTTAGGCCTAACCTCCTCACTTTGCTCCAGCAGTGCAATGAACTGAGTCCTATTGACCGAGGTTATTTAAATGATGTTCCTCAAATGTTATTGCGTGAGTAGCTTATGAGGCAGTCATGACAGTGTTTGCTATAATATTCGACGAAGAACTGAGAAAAAATGATAATTCTTGATGAATAGATAAATATTTGGTTAAGGTGGTTTTGATGAAATTAATATACAACTTTCTGTAATTTTCCCTACATGTTTCAGATAATAGAGATGCTGTGATTTTACATTTACTCCCATATCTCATATCACCTGCAAGTAACAACAGAGGCGCGATTAGGGGACGATTAACTCAGGAAGAACGTAAAGAAGCCTTCATTATTCATGTTCAGGTATTGTTGAGATTTAGGAATTAGCATTGGAGCAGTAAGGCATTTATATTATGCGTGGATGCAACTATATTTGTTTAATCCTATTTTCAGACTGCAGCCGAAATCATACCCACTGTTGATAGACAAAGACAACTTTTGCAAGCAGCGAGATTGTCGTTTCAGCCAATCCCAGTAATTGTAGGACCTCTTGACAATCTAGAAGCACCATATGTATATGTCCATGATTCCCTCGATCATCCAACCATTTATACTGTAGACTCCATTCTACATGCAATCGACTTGACATTTAAAATATTTTTTGCTCTTCAGTGCAGTTATCCACAACGAGTAGCTTCTATTTGGCTATTTATTCAGAAAGGGCTTTATGATATTCACTTGCCTGCTGATTATCGATGCCCTAGGTCAATAGAAGTGCTGTTGGGCCATATTAATGTGTGGTTGGGGGGTGCTGAATAACCTGCAGGTCCTTGCCGCAAAATTTTGAAGTTATTCCATCATTCACCATTTTTTACCATGTTTATCTGTACGACATGTCAGTTGCATATAATTGACCGTTATGGATATTTACGACATGTTCGTATCAGCCACACTGGATTAACCAAATTTTGTTGTGGATTTCCTTCATGCTATCGGACTTTTAGGTCCTTAGGTGCGCTTAGAGCACATATTTTGTGGAAGCATGAGTGTATTCGACGCGTACCCTCCATAAAACCGAAACCAAAAATTCCAAAACGAAAAATGATAAATCGGAGCCAGAAATGTGCGAAAAATATGAAACTTTCTGACCAATATCCCTGTATCCCGTCGACATCTGGTACGACGTCAGAAGTAGAATCTATCATAATTAACCATGAGAATGTTTGTACACCGATAATTCCTACACTTGAAATTCCTGAAGTTGTTAAATTCGCCACCAAATTTTATGACTACCCCGATATTGCTAGAATTCGATCCAATGAAATTATAAACGAGACTTCAAAACTTCTTAAAAATTCAATAGAGCGACTCGAAGGGGATCTTTTGAAGATTGTTGACGAGGACGACGATAAAGCCAATATAAAACAAAAAATTAAGAATTCGTGTGCAAAGCATTACGATATTTTTAAGGATTTAAAAACAGAATTTTTAAGTTTTAATACTTTTGAACAGCTTGGTACATTCATTCCCCCTGAATCATATTTGTTAGGCGAGAGAAATGATTATTTCGTAAAAAAGAGATCACTTCAACTCACGAAACTCCCTGTAACAGCCCAATTCATACCTCTCCGTAGAGTACTGAAAAAGTTGCTAGAACTACCCCATATTATTGATGAAACCCTCGATTATATGGCGTCGTTGAAGACTAATAATACAATCATTAGTAATTTTGTGCAGGGAAATTTATGGGAAAAATTAACACGTCAAGATGGTGAAAAAATAGTATTACCCCTAAAAATTTATTTTGACGATTATGAAAATAATAATGTGTTGGGCTCTCACAGGGGTATTTCGAAGTGCAGCGCTGTGTACGCGTATATACCATGTCTACCTCCGCGTTTTAGTTCTAAACTAGAGAATATTCTTCTATTTGTTCTTTTTAATACTTTAGATCGAAAATATGTCAACGATGCTGTCATATTTTCAGTAATAAAAGATGAACTTATATTCCTAGAAGAAAAGGGTATTCAGGTAGAGAGTTATTCAGGGAAGAAACAAATATTTTTCAAACTAGCATTAATCGCTGGAGATAATCTGGGATTACATAGCTTGTTAGGGTTTTCTGAAAGTTTCAATCATGGAAAATTTTATCGGTTTTGCTTAGTTGATAGAAAAAAAATTAATGAAATTACTCACGAAACTCAGTGCAAATTGCGAGATGTTCATAATTATGAGAATGATATTAAGAGAAATGACTCGAATCTTACTGGTATAATCGCAGAATGTAAGCTTCAAGGGTTAGGAGGGTTTCATCCATTAATCAATTTGTATGTAGACGTTGTTCATGACATATTGGAGGGTATCTGTCGTTACGATTTAGCTCTTATTTGCAATTATTATATTAGAATCAAAAAATTGTTTACGTTGCCAAATTTGAATGAGCGTATAAGAGGGTTCAACTACGGCCACATTAAAAATTTACCAGCTGAAATTACGGCCTCTCACCTCGCGAATAAGCTAATTAACATGTCGGCAAGCGAAATGCTTACATTAATTAGATATTTACCGTTGATCGTCGCTCATCTCATTCCCAAAGATGACGAGGTTTGGTCATTATTGATATCTCTCAAAGACATTGTCGATATTGTTACAAGTTACAACCTGCATCCCAATTCTTCAGAAATTTTAGAGGTGAAAGTCAGTGAATATTTGCAACTTCTAGCTCATTTATTTCCTGGCTCTTTTAAGCCCAAACACCATTTTTTGGTGCACTATCCACGGGTTATGTTATTATGCGGTCCTTTATGGAAAATATCCACCATAAGATGTGAGGGTAAACATCGTGAAGGGAAAATTACTTCTAGAGTAGCAGTTAGTCGGATCAATATTTGTCGTACTATTGCTATCAAGCATCAATTGCGTTACAATTACCGGCTCATAAACAATTACACCCCAAAAAGCCTAGTATATGATGAAAATCTAATCAAAAAAGTTGAAATGATTCATTTGAATGGTATACATGATATCACAACGTTCTCAACTTTTTTTGACAAATCATTCCAAACTATTATTTCTACTATTAGCCAAGTAAAATTCGATGAGTACGAGATAAAGAACCATGATATTATTGTAATGCCTTATGAAGACGGCCTCTTATTTCACCACGTGAAGAATATTATCATCGATAGGGATACTGAAGATTGCATATTTATAGTTAAGTTATTCGACTATGTTTATTTGGATGAATTGACTCAGTCGTACAAAATAGGGAGTGACCAATACGTCTGGAGAGTTCTACACGCGAAGGATGTAAAGGGGTGTTTCATTAGCCAAATAGTTAGGACTGTTAACGGAAAACACATTGTTAAAATATGGTATTAAAAAAATAGAATTAAGGTTTTGCAACATTTTCTACCAAATACATTTTTGACAAAAAAAAACTCAGTTTTCATTTTTCAATATTTTAAAAGGTTTTTTTTATTCTGCCAATAAAAGAAAATCCAGTTGGACAAACTGTACGTCGTCGGGACAAAATTACGGAACGGCTTGGTAAAATTCCCGGTCAACAAACCCTCTGATGGTAAAAATTCTGAAGCGTTAGAGGAAATTTTACGAAACGCCTCGTGAAAAATGACCGTGTCAAGGATGCGCCGGACGGGTGGGTATTTTTTACGGAACGGTTCGTAAAATTTACGAGATATACTGTAAATATTCCTTTTTGACTCACATTTTTTAATGAATTTTGTTTCGCTCGCAGATTACGTTGCAATACGTAATTTTTACGTTTCTTTTCTGATAATTTTTCTGGATTATTTCTCTCCGTGTAGATATTGCATTCTCGAGATATCGCTCAACTGACAAAGTAATTTGCATTGCACACAACGCGCGCAGCTTTGATACACAGTTCGTTTTACGCTATTTAGTGAACACCAAAAGAACACGCCTCCCGAGCGTGGTTTTAAACGGTACAAAAATCATGTAAATGCAAGTTGGTAACGTAATTTTTCTAGACAGCTTGAATTACTTCCACATGCCGTTGTCAGCGATACCCAAATCATTCGGCTTCGATAATGATATAGCGAAGGGGTATTTTCCTCACTTTTTCAACGTACCTGAAAATATTGACTACGTAGGTCCTTTACCAGATTTACACTATTTTTCCCCTGATACTATGTTCAAAAAAGACCGCGACAAACTATTGAAATGGCACAGTCAAAAATTGAATGAGAATTACGTTTTTAATTTCAAACAAGAGCTGGAATTTTACTGTCGAATGGACGTCACCATTTTGAGACGTGCATGCATCCTTTTTCGTGAATTGCTCCTCAAGAAGACAGGAATTTGCCCATTCACCCAATGTAGTACTATCGCATCGGTTTGCTCCAAAGTTTACAGAACTAATTTTATGCAGGCTGACACAATTGGGATTTTACCATTAGGCGGCACGTACAGGTACACAAGCACACAGTCAAAGAAAGCTATATCATGGTTGTTGTTAGAGCAAAGGCATTCTGAAAACCGTATTGTCCATGCTGGTAACGCTAAAGAATATCGGTTGCCGTGTGGCGTGATGGTCGATGGCTATTGTGAGAATAAAAACCAGCAAAAGAGGGTCTTCCAGTTTTACGGCTGCTTTTGGCATGGGTGTAAATCATGTTATAAAATAAATAGACACAGAGAGCTACGCGTAGGGGACTCACTTGATACTCGGTATGAAAGTACGATGTTAACAGCTAATATGATTCGCAATCTCAGTTACACTTTGATCGAAATGTGGGAATGTGCCTTCGATGAACACCTGAAAAATTTCGCGCATAACGGCGATTTCTTGAACAACCACCCATTCATTAAAAATGTAGAATTGAACCCTCGAGATGCATTCTTTGGTGGCCGTACAGAAAATTATGTCACACTTTACGATACAAGAGATACCGAAAAAATTAAATATCTCGATGTTACATCTTTGTACCCGTTCGTGAATAAAACTGGCAAATACCCGATAGGGCACCACCAAGTTTACGTAGATGATGAGTGTGTAGCATTAACAGGCAGCAATAATAATCTCGATAATGTGGAGGGCCTTGTAAAATGCAGCATTATCGCCCCAGCCAATTTATACCTCCCTGTGCTCGCATACCGCGCTCATGGACGTTTAATGTTTCCGTTATGTCGCTCATGTTGTGAAACACTGAATCAGGATGCATGTGACCATCAAACAGACGAAGATTGGGGGTTTACAGGTACATGGGTTATGGATGAATTACGGAAGGCTGTTGAAAAGGGCTATCGTGTAGTCAAAATATTTGAAATTTATCAATACGAGATTGTTCAGTACAACCGCCAGAGTAATATAGATGGGTTATTCAATAAATATGTTGACACGTTCTTAAAAGAAAAGCAAGAGGCCTCCGATTACCCTC
>NW_011887897.1:15687-17435 GCF_000806365.1 Fopius arisanus | reverse complement strand
TCAATTATCAGGCAGTCAGAGAAATGGTGACGCGTGACATGGAGGGTCCAATAGTCTTGTCATACGATGCAATCAGACGTACCGAATTTCATCAGGTAGTAACGAAGAAAGAAGTAAAAATGACTTCTGTTTGTAGCAGTAAAAGACAATGTATAAATGTATATAGTACCGTACCCTACGGATATGTCACTAACGAATGACTAATAAATGACATGTGATAGTTTGTAAAATATGTAATCGTGTTGTCAGCATTTTTCACCCAATGCCCTGCCAATCGTACTCGCATTCCTCCATTTCGTCTCAGTCTTGATTGTATTTGGGTTGGGGCAACACGTCATTATGGATATTGTCGTGGATATACAAGGTTATAAAGGCCACCATAATCGCTTCATAGCAAAGGAAATCGCAGTACTTGCTCTTAAAGGTGAATTGTCGCTGCACTGGTTTCTCAAACCAGGTGAAAAATTGAAAATACCACACAAATACAGGAAGGAGTATAAATGGGTGACTACACATCATCGTGGAATTGATTGGGGCGTTGGTAGCATTCAATTTAAAGAACTAGTCCAAAATCAGCTACGTAGTGTAGTGGGTCGTGCAGGCCGCATATTTGCACGGGGTTCTTGCAAAGCAGATTTCATCAGAAAACACACAGCAAAAGAAGCTATAGATCTCACCGAAGAAGAAGACGATTGTCCACCGTTTCGTAAGATGGATAAACCGTCAATTGTGTGTGATTACCATGCAGTGTTGAATGGAAAAAACGGTGACCACCAAAAAACGGTGGTATATTGCGATAGACAAAAATTCTTCTGTGGAGGCATGGTTGTAACGATAAAGAATAAAGAAATTTTTTCACGTGGAAACCTTACCTACAGATTTTCGTTATTTATTGTTTATTATCGACGCGATGATGTATAAAAACGTGATACCCTCACTCCTTCACTATCAGTCTCGAACATGGATACGCGCTAGAAACACCCATGGACGTCTATAATAAGTGGACCCACGTGGTGTGGGAAAACAGTTTTTGTGAAAACATTTTTGCAATACCTTTCTGCAATGTCAGACACAAAATTTTCACGAATTCTTCCTAATTATGCGGAGTGGCAGCCCACATATACACAATACCCAAACACTAATTTAATAGAATTCCGTGAAGGACTACCGCAAAGTCAAGATTGTAGTTCTGATACACGACCAAAATTAATTATTATTGACGATTTGATGCGTGAGTCATCGAACCATACTATTACCGATCTCTTCACCAAAGGTAGTCATCATAAAAATCTAAGTGTAATTTTCATAACCCAGAATATATTTCATCAGGGTCGTGGTCAGAGGGATATTTCTCTGAACTCGAATTACATTGTACTTTTTAAGAACCCCCTGGATAGTGCACAAATTCAGCACCTCGCGCGGCAAGTTTATCCTGATAACCCCAAGTTTTTACAAGAAGCCTACCTAGACGCCACCTCTCGACCCCATGGCTATATACTATTGAATCTGAAACAATCTACGCCAGAAGATTATCGAGTACGCAGTTCTATCTTCCCAAACGACCCAAAACAGTTCGTGTATGTACCCCGGAAAGGTATAAATCAAAAGTAAGAATCAATACACGGGTCAGTATTTCTTGTACCATGGCGGCGCGAGGTACGCCCAGTAAAAAATTGACAATTGTCCTCCAGGCCCTTTGTCATTTGAATAAAGAACAGCGACAGGCGTTACTTAGAAAAGCTGATACG
>NW_011887897.1:11784-13292 GCF_000806365.1 Fopius arisanus | reverse complement strand
GGCGTATACGATAGTATTACAGATTTGCTGGATAGTATGAACGAGATGCCGTTCATGAAAGGCCATATAAAATTCGTGATAAATTGTGGCGGTTACGTCTCTGTACAGCGAATCTGCGGTGCTGCTTGTGCAAATATCTTTCATATTCTGCACTTAGCACCTTTGGTGAAAAGACGTGTCGGATTTGCAGTTGAAGACAAACGTGTGATATTATGCGACCAAGCACGAACGTACGAAGGTCAGACACGAGCTTCATTATCACGAGGTCTTCCTCAAAGTATGTACGTATACTCAGATATATGCGAAACTATATAACCGGCGATGTGCACGCTCCGTTAATGCGTATTGTACCATTGGACATTGATAATTATAAATACGACGGGATGAAAATCAAAGTATTTTCACCAGCTCTTTATACAGTGGACTCTCGATAGTTGCAACACGTTAGGGGCTGTAGGGGTACCCGATTCGTGAAAAGTGGCAACTAACTCGGGCCCCCACTCCTGCGCGCCGCTCGGTCTCAATTCTGGGAAATTTAAAGGGACAAAAAGTATTTTCTTTTTCGGTGTTTGTGCCGGGGAAACAACGTGTGTGTGGTACACAAGCATGGCTCTTTCGTATTTTGGTTACGATATCGATCGGAGGCGGAGTAGGGGTATCGCTCGAGCGTCTGAAACGCGAATCAGGGGAAAGAGTGGCAACTATCAAGAGTGCAACTAATGAGAGTCTACTGTATACCGTTACTACGTACGAAATTTCAAACAATCGAGATAGATATAAGGGATGAGTATGGAGCACCGATACCATTTGAACACGGTACGTTAACTGTGACACTTCACTTCAAGCGCACCGAATAGAAGGTGAATTATGAACGCCTACATTTTCGACGAGTTACCACAATCTGGAGGGGGATACAGTACAGGCAGTGCTAATCAAAAAGGGCACGGTATTGGTAGTTTCCTAGGTGGGTTGTTCAGAAGAATACTACCCCTACTCCGACAAGGAGCATCAGTTGTTGGAAGAGAGGCTCTACGTTCAGGCGTGAATGTCATAGGTGATGTTGTCGAGCGTGATATACCTCTGAAAGACTCTCTGCGAAGTCGTGCACGGGAATCAGGTATCAATTTGAAGAGAAGGGCAGAGGAGAAACTTGATACGCTGATGACTGGTTGTGGATATAACACTGGGGATATGTTAGCATACTCTCATTCTGCGCTTGATCGTGCTCCGCGACAGTCCAAACGTCGCAAGTTAACATCTGAGGGTCAAAAGAGAAAGAAGCCGCGGGCGACGAAAAAACGCAAGAGGAAAATTACAAAGAATCGTATAAAAAATGGTGGACAGAAGAAGAAGAAATCAACTAAATTACGAACGGTGGCCGATATTTTCACGTAAAACATGGCGTTTTTGCATACTCATTCGTGTGAGGGAGTAAAAAGTGAATTGGACTTATTTTCTTTACCCCCAACGCAGACAGCCATAGAATCCTCATACGATGTGCACTATAA
>NW_011887897.1:0-10489 GCF_000806365.1 Fopius arisanus | reverse complement strand
ATTATGCATAAACATCATGATCAGAGCATGCGCAGCCGTTTTTGCAGGATCAGCAGTTTTTCTGAATACAACGGATTTGAATCATCGCTCAACTGAACAGTTGTGTCTGAATATTCAAAGTAGAAAGTTCTAAGGAGAGTATAACAATGGCCTGCAGTAATTCAGATTCGGGTGTAATTATTCATTACGAGGGTGTCGTCGGTGTCCATGGTACCTTCCTACCAAAAGAAGTGGCAGTGACTTCAACATCGTCCGATAGGGCATTGGGTAATTTACCCTGAATACCAGTATTCGGCGATTCCTCCTAACATTCAGAGGATGAACAACCAGCTCACAATCACACGTCACGGCATCGATTGGTATGAAGGAAAAGCATCATCTAAATATGTGTATGCTGTATTGCGAACCATCACCAAAGGAATGAAATACGTATACACCTATGGTTGCCGACAAACGAAATTCACTGCCGCCCTTCTTACCCGAGATGTTATCAATTTGAAGGGACACATCAGATCGCCACTATTCGCTTGTACATCAGCGACCGTCCCGTCATGTCTCATACATAGTACATTGAATCACAGAACCTTTATATGTGCTATGCGCCGAGTCCTTCAAATCAAAGCGTGGTTGACTTCGAAAGAGGAAGGATTAAAGTACTTAAACAAACAGGAATTTGCTACTGCTGCTGATGAACACGGTGCAGATTCTAAAAGCCCTACAGTATATACCGAATCATACGGTCGGTGTGTATCAAGCAGACAAGATTCCGGCAGTGTGGAAGAAACAGACTGCTATAGTAGCGAACACACATGACCACACCCAGCCAGGAGAACACTGGGTTGCCATGTACGTTGATCGAAATGGTCGAGGATGGTACTTCGACAGCTTCGGACTACCTCCCATCGTGCCCCAGCACGCTGCAAGACTCCGGAAGAACTGTAAACTCTTCAAGTGCAGCATCCAGCAGCTCCAGCATCACGAGTCAAGCGTATGTGGACAATACTGTATACTTTTTCTGCATTGTATGTCTATGTTTGCTACTGCTGAGAAGTTCTATTCATTATTCACTGATCGATTCATATCTAATGATCGTCTAGTGAGCGAATATCACGATGCATTTATGAAGAAAAAACGTGCTACTAACCCCGAGGGAAAGTTGTTTAGTGGACGTGGTTATTAATTGTACGTCGTGGAATCAAAAATGTAAGTAGTCTATAAGAAAAACTGTGTAATTCATGGGTCATTATTTTTTGGGGAAAATATATTAAATTAATAAATTAAATTCTGTGTTTTTATTTCCCAGTGTGATAGCCACTATGACGCACCCACAGCATTCACAGTTACTCCCACCCCACCGCTCACTCGTGTTGGAGTCGTGCTACTCTGACCAGTGCAGTGGTGGGGTCTGAGTAACTCTGGGTGGGGGGCGCCGTAGTTGTTCTTACACTACTTGTGTTAGTTAATCATAGTAATTTTCCTCAACGAAATATAATTTAAACATGCATGTTTTAGTTTATATTGACGCATTCAAGTTGATTATTGAAAAATATTACATAAAAAATTTAAATTCGGAGGTAATATTTTATTTCAAATGTTAACACTCGATTCCAATTGTTAAAGGGTAATTCACAA
This sequence comes from Fopius arisanus, assembly GCF_000806365.1. NCBI lineage: Eukaryota > Metazoa > Arthropoda > Insecta > Hymenoptera > Braconidae > Fopius > Fopius arisanus. The sequence goes on along the minus strand of NW_011887897.1, from coordinate 8,857 downwards.
ATATTAGGTTATTTAGGTAATTAATTAAAGATTAAAATGCTCAAAGATTGAAGAACTGAAATTTTTTAATTTAAAGAATTAAATTTAGGTGCAATATTGAAATTAAATATTAACAATTGATTCCAATTGTTAAAGGGTCATTTACAAACATTAAATTATCTGTTTAATTAATTTATGATTAAAATGTTCGAATTCTAAGTATTGAAAAATTAACTGAAATAAAATTTTTAATTTGTTTGTTATATTCAAATCATTAAATTATTAACAATCGATTCCAATTGTTAAAGAGTCATTCACAAATATTAGGTTATTTAGGTAGCTAATTAAAGATTAAAATGCTCGAAGATTGAAGCACTGCAAATTTTTAATTTAAAAGATTAAATTTAGGTGCAATATTTGAATTAAATATTAACAATTGATTCAAATTGATTCCATTGTAATTAATTTATGATTAAAATGTTCGAATTCTAAATATTGAAAAATTAACTGAACTAAAATTTTTAATTTGGTTGTTATATTCAAATCATTAAATTATTAACAATCGATTCCAATTGTTAAAGAGTCATTCACAAATATTAGGTTATTTAGGTAGTTAATTAAAGATTAAAATGCTCGAAGATTGAAGCACTGAAAATTTTTAATTTAAAAGATTAAATTTAGGTGCAATATTTGAATTAAATATTAACAATTGATTCCAATTGTTAAAGGGTCATTTACAAACATTAAATTATCTGTTTAATTAATTTACGATTAAAATGTTAGAATTGTAAATATTGAAAAATTAACTGAACTAAAATTTTTAATTTGGTTGTTATATTCAAATCATTAAATTATTAACAATCGATTCCAATTGTTAAAGAGTAATTCACGAATATTAGGTTATTTAGGTAATTAATTAAAAGTTAAAATGCTCGAAGATTGAAGCACTGAAAATTTTTAATTTAAAAGATTAAATTTAGGTGCAATATTTGAATTAAATATTAACAATTGATTCAAATTGATTCCATTGTAATTAATTTATGATTAAAATGTTCGAATTCTAAATATTGAAAAATTAACTAAACTAAAATTTTTAATTTCGTTGTTATATTCAAATCATTAAATTATTAAAAATCGATTCCAATTGTAAAAGGGTAAGTCACAAATATTAGATGACTTGACGCTCCTTGATTAGCTTACAAGCACGGGCTCCATCCTAGTTCATGCGTCACCGCTACGGACCCGTGCGGATGAATTCAGGAAGCACAGACAATTTCCCCTATACTTACGAGTTTTATTCCCTAGAACAGGGCCCGGCAACCTTCAGGTAGTCGGGAGCCAGCCTATTACTAGGGTCGGGATAATCCTCTTATCCTAATGGGTACCCAATTAGCCAACCATTGTGAGCGAATAAGTCCCAGTAGTGACGATATTGCAGCCAGCCACGTAGAGTGGCGTGCCAGTCGCATAAAAATGGCTGACCCGCCAGAATTGGCGCAATTTTCAGTTTCAAATTTTAAATAGAAAATAGAAAAATTAAAATTTACAATGAAAAACCCTCAAGAATATATTTAGGAATTGGCTTTCGGCAATTATTATTTGCCTACCGAATAGTGCCACTCTAAATGTGAAAAATAAAAATTTGCCAGGGTTATTTTTGGAAGATTCTATTATATATTATATTATATTCCTGATGGTTTTTTTCATCCCAATTTCAATCAATCAAATGCTGGCATTTTCCGTCACGTGGTACAAGTAAAACGGTTTTACTTGAGATATTTTTCGAATATTGCCTCGTTTGTTGCTAAGCAATGACAATATCCAATAAACTGGTACGCGTTTCAAACCCCAAAACTGTCATCAGAAAAAATCAAGTTCAAAGACTTTACCTCGACATGAGCAGATTTGGAGGAGAATCCTTGGACATTATTGATCAACAAATTTAAAAAAAATTGAAAATTGAGATTTTCTACTAAAACCGTTTCATCGCAAATCTCGCGCATATTTCTCATTTATTATGGGCTATCTCAGTTCTGTGCATTGCCAGTTTCTTCTCAGAATTCTCATTTTTATATCTCTTTATTCTTATTCATTTCCTCAGCAAGGACTATCATAACTATTGCTCATAATATAATAATTAAATCGTAAAATAATTCGTGGACAAATAATGGTATAAGACTTACACCACTATTCATATACGAATTGTTTGCTTCATATTATTGGGTACAGTTACTGCTCCAGCTCAGGAATGGACAAGTATTTTATTTTATTTGTTTCATTGCTGCAAATATCGTCTGGAGACAAAATAATTGTCAAGGCAGATTCCTCATCATGAAAACATCGAAAAAATAATTTTTCCTCATATTGCTGCCTATTTCGAATTTAAAAAATTATATTTATAATTCAAATTGATGGAAAATCAAAATTCCCGCTGGATCCCACGGTGGCCCTCTGCCGGTGTCGTCGAACAAGAGCTCAAGCAGAGAGAGATATCGAATTAGAGCAGGTAGTTTTGTTAAGCGGATGAGGCCCCTCTCCCAGCTCTGACTAACGAAGCTTGGGAGCCGCGTGAGCCTAATGAGCCCAGGTTGCCGGGCCCTGGTGTACAGTATAACCATGATTGATCAGGACTTTTAAATAAATAATGGGTACATCTGAGTCTATTTAGCACTTACGGCTCAATAAAAGTATTAATTCTATGTTAAGGCCCAGTCGGAGTATCTGATTATCTCGTATAGATAGTTTTTCTTCTTCTTTTTTGTTTGAAACACATAAAAGCATGTAGGCTGGAAAAAAAGTAAAAAAAAAAACAGAAATATAGAGTCCGTGCTTTTTCATTAAAATGGGAGGATAATTGTACAAAAGCGCAAGTTGAAAATATCTGATTTGATGAAGCAGGAGGGAAAGCGGCGGGGGATAAAAGAAAACAGCTTTTTGTGTGGTTGGTGTGGCATTATTTCACAAAGTCGCTCTCTGAAGAATTATTAAATATTTTTAAGATTTTTTTAGTTATAGTTTCCTTACTTGATCATTAGCGGGTGTCTCCGAATTAGATATAGAAAAATTAGGATGGCGATCAGCTGTCACTTCAGCCATAGAGAGAAAGAGAGGCGGACGAAAAATATGCTGAATTTAAATTATTCCGTACGCAGCACATGGGGCATATGTATAACATTTTGGTCTCTGAAAAATTTTTAGTTATTTTTTAGATTGTTTCAACCATAATTTCTTTACCTCATATTTGGCATGTCTCTGAATTAGATAGCTAAAAATTGAAGTGGCGATCTGCTATCAATGTAGCTGGCGAAATGAGGAGGGTACAAGAAGTAGAAGTTTTTTCATCCGAACATCAAAATTAAGCTGCAACGTTCATCCAACTTCTTGTACCGCCCCCCCCCCCCTTTTTTTCGCTACCTAATTCGGAGACAGTGGCCAATGATCAGATAAGAAAATTATAACCAAAAAAATCTCAAAAAAATGTAATCATTTTTCAGAGAACGACTTTTGTGAAACAATGAGCCACGAACCGCGCAGGAAGGTATTTTTTTTTATCGCCCCCCCCCCCCTTGCTCCATCAAATTAGATACTCCCAACTTGTGCTTTTGTACAATTATCTTCTGATTTTAATGAAAAAGCACAGTCTCTATATTTTTGGTTTCATTTTTACTTTATTTTCAACCTACATGCATTTATGTCTTGAAGCTATTTTCATCCAGGACTGCACCAAAGTTTCAGATAAAAAACAAGACAAAAAAATATATATACGAGATAATCAGATACTTCAACCGGACCTCCCCTTTAAAATTTCAGAAAATAGATCAAGTCTTAAAAGACGTGATAGCACTTGATTCTTCTTCAAATATGAAGTCCTTTCGTACTTCCCGAAACTTATTACAAAATTACGGGGTATTAAACCTATGGATTTATAATCGTGCTTTAATGCCTTAGCGATTTAAAAACGATATATTAGAAATTTCCCAACCAATTTTTAGTGAAATTTGCTCGATGACTTATCAATCTCATTCATTGGAACTTATAAAAATTAAATCCGGGAACAATGAACAGTAAATTTTTTCACGTATGGCTTGAAGCATTCGAAGTCCAAGGTCGTGAAGAATTTAGTACTTGAAAATTTTTTTAAGTATTAAGGCCCGAGTGGACCATCTATCGACCGTCATCTTTTATTTAAATTTGATAATTTCCGCCTAGAATATATAGAATACATACAATTGGAAATCAAATTTGTGTTGAGGGAAGCACAAGATTGGACATAAAAAATTAATGAAACAAAAGGGGGACCCTTATTGAAGGGCGCTAGAGAGCTATAGTGTTTAAAAGGGCTCTACCAAGTTTACTAAAAAATAATGAGCCTGCTTACCATTGCTCTCCAGGAGATTCAGTAACAGCCAGATGCAATAGTAAACTACGTAATTTTTATTATTTTTTAAGAAATTTTGTACATCCCTTGTAAACAATATCGTTTTTTAGCGCCTTTCAATAATTTGTCCTCTTTTTCTTCATTATTTTTCCATGTCCATTCAAGTGCTTCCCGCAATACAAATTTCATCCCAAATTTTAATATATTTTGTGCTAAATAGATCAAATTTAAACAAAAGATGACGTTCGATAGATGATCCACCCGGGCCTTAAGCAAAATTTAAATTGGAGAATTCAAATTGAGACATAGAAGAATCAAATTCTGTAAATCTCTTCACAATTTGGGTCAGAAACATTTTTTAGTGCAAAGTTAAATGATCCTTTATATTTAGAAGTAGAACAGTTCATAAGTTTTTCAAGATAAAAAAAAGTGAAATTTTCCCATCACTGGATCTCAGCCGTCTACGCGACTGGGACTCCCTGATCAATGGCTATCGAATTCTAGACATTTTTCTACTCAATATCAAGGATGCGAATGACTTATTTTACGGTGCCAGTAGTATACCCTGTTTTTTCTAGGAAATTCCAATTTTGGAAATAAGCCAAGCAAATGCTCGAACATTGTCCACAATATTTATACCATTTTCCTGCACATTAACGCTTTTGTCCGTTTTTTTTTGTACTAGAATAAATAAAGAATTGTTGTTGATATGAAAGTCCATAAATTTTTTCCCTGTTTGATGTTCACTGAGAGCATAAAAAAATGTTAGATAATTTAGAGCCACAAGAACGGGAGAATGTCTGGAATAACATCCGTTTAGAAATAATTTAACTTCTTTTTATATGAAAAAAAAACTGCAAAATGTTGACCAATTAGGCACATTAATGGAAATAGAAATATTAAGTCTCCATGTACATTTTTCATTTCTCTTTTTTTGGGCTCAATAGCTGTTTTTGACAATTCAAAGATACTCATTTTTGGCTTTTTTACCACTTGAAATTTTTTTCTCAAAATGTAATGCGGTCAGACGTTGAATGTATGTTACCGCAACGATAAAGCATATTTGCTTTCATAGTATAATAAACGAATGTTATGAATTCTTCTGTCGAACCATTTGATTGATACAGTCATGAATAATAAATAAATTAACAGTAAAGTCGATACCTTGAAGGTCATGAGGGCATCTTCGTTATCTCCCTTGTAGTATTCAATATTAACTGTGACGAGGCCTTCCGCATATCCTCTGACAGTGATAAGACTGCCTCGTGGTCCAGTGTAAAGCACGAAGAAGCTGTCTCCGATTGTTGACTCTGTCATAGCATGGAGCCCGTTGAAATGATCACTCAGAACACGTGTAATTAGCGATTTCAAGCCGGAACGTTTATCAATATCAGCTATCACATTAGAAGAGACAGTGAAGTCGAGAAGAACAGTATGAGCCACCATTGTGATCCTTGTTACAATTAAATGAACATTAGAAAAAAATGTTTTACTCACTCAATTAGCGGCAAGTTATTGAGTTCAAACATAAACGGTTTCATACGTTAATTTCAAATTAATTGATTTTATTTTTATTATAAAATTTCAACCTACTGCAAAAATGTTCAGGATTGTTAAACTTACGAGTGAAGCAATAGTGTATTGCGTATAAATTATTCTTGTAGTAATCTACCGCACGTTTATGGGTTAAAGCCTGAATAAGAGTATTGGATTGTTCTCAGTACGAAAAGCTAATATTATTAATAATGCAAAGCCACCTTCACAACATTCGATTTGTGAATGTTCTCTTGCATAATTTTACATACGCAGTGGAATTTTAAGAAGCGCTGAACTTCAAATTTCTGACCACTAAAAAGGTACTCAAACAATGCCCAAAATTGAAAAAAATGGAAAAGAAAATAATTGTAGGTTGAATACGACCGTTCTTCTAAAATAAAATGAGAATGTAATACCGAAAAATATGTATTTATCTACTGTTTTCATATATTATTTTAACGAACTAATAATTTTTCTATAATTCGTCTAAAAAATCGGAAACCAAACTTTAGGCTTGATGTCAATGGAGGCAAGATATTTTTAGTACATGCACAAAATACTTCAATAAGGAAGAAAGTCCACACCAATGAGAATCAAATAAACGAGAGGGGTTAATATAGCTCCGGGTAGTTGGCTACTCATCAATGGAAATTAATTATTTAATTTAGTCAAATCGTTTGACAGTCGTTAGTCGGTGTATGTCAGACTATTTTTATCGTTTGTCAGATTCAATTGATTTTTTTATGGATTTTTTAAATTTCGGGAGCCAAAAACACAAAAGTTAGCTCCCAAAAAATAAAAATTCACCTAATTCAGTTCAACAATAGCTCAATCGATAGGGAATCGTTTGTAGGTGATTGACAGGTGATTCTCAGACTCCTACAAACTAATCCGACAGCAAAAAATGGAAAAAAACTATTTAGAAATAGGAAAATGACGCTGAGTCAGAATCGCCCGGGAGTGGTGACTGGTAGTTGGCACCGTATAATTGAAAATTCATTAGTTTTCTTATTTAGATCAATAGTAGGACCTTTGTACATCATTGTAATACAATTAAAAAATTTTGTAGACCCTTCATTATTTTTTAATTAATTAAACAAAATAATGATCGGAAGTTGGAACCCCACCCCACCAATTTTTATTTGTAGACCGAAATAATATTAACCAATGGGGAGCAAATCGTTTGTAGATAATAAATACCTTGGTTTCATTCTTTTACACGTAATTATTCATTAGATTTTAATTAGGTTAAAAAAAGGTCTATAGTGTTTGCATCGGCGCATGCGCAGACACTGGTACTGACAGCTAGTATGGTGTTTTCGATCATCCGAGAGGAATTGTGAGGACCATTTGTATGACATTGTAATAGTGATTAAAATGTTTGTAGGCCTTTCTTTGATTTTTTACAAATTAATGAAAATAATATACAAAAGTCACCATCGGACTTTCCTAATTTTCAGTTGTAGAACCAAATTGACCTTGGCAATCGTGAGCAAATCGTTTGTCGGTAAAAAATAATCCTTGAATTATCATTCTAGACCTAATTGTTCTTTAAATACTAATTAATTAATGATATCAATGACAATGTGTACATCTGCGCATGCGTGGACTCCCATGGATCGATGTGGCCGTACTTTTCTTCATTATCGACATTCGTTAAGAAAATTCAAATGAATTAGAATTCATCATTCGATTAATTGATGAAGATAACTAACTACACTCTCATGTAATTAGGAAAGAATAGATGTAGGGTCAACCAAATGTGTATCAAAATGTAAAATTATTTATAAAAATGTATAAATGAACCGTCTTGAACTTTCACGCAGATATTTGGCTTTTAATGTTGACTATTTCAACAACCTGAATATTTGATGTCTTATTTCACTCAGTTATAAAAAAGTTAGCTGTGTAATGTAAGGGAGATTGTAAAAATAAGATATTTGAACGTCTTCAAAATTGATATTCCATTCTGATTTGACATTCCCTTGATTTTGCATTTATTTATCTTTAATTACGTGCGATCGTTAATTACCTTTTAATAAGTGACTTTTCATTGAGTTTTTTGAACGGGCATTGCCAATGGGGGTACAAAGTTAATTGTTTAACACCAACTTTGAAATTTTGGTATATTCCATTACGAAAGACAATTTAATTTTGGATTGGAACTCTTGTATTTTCTATTTCCTATTTTCGTTCTGTAATTTTAACCAATTATTTGTCGATAATTTCAACTTGGTTGTTTTAAAAACTATCCATACAGAAGATGCATTTTAAAATGATTGTGATTCCAATTATTTTTGATTTTTTTAAGAATAACTTCTGCTCATTATTATTAACAAAAAAGAAAAAAAAATTGAACGAAAACTAATTAGTCTCAAATTGTAATCATGTTCTTCTAAATTTCACCAATTTACTACCTAAATATTTACCAAGAAAAAAGTTTGAAAAGTTAATTAAAGAACGATATTGCTTCCAAGTGCATGGTGCCAAACTGTGCGAGGGTACGTGTCTGCGCATGCGCCGATGTAAACACTACAGACCATTTTTTAATTTAATTAATATCTAATGAACACTCAGGTGTAGAAGGATGATACCAATTTATTTATTATCTACAAACGATTTGCCTTCCATTGGTTAATATTATCTCGGTCTACAAATAAAAATTGGTGGGGTGGGGTGCTAACTTCCGATCATTATTTTGTTTAATTAATTAAAAAATAATGAAGGGTCTACAAAATTTTTTAATGGTATTACAATGATGTACAAAGGCCCTACTATTGATCTAAATTAAAAAACTAATGAATTTTCAATTATGTGGTGCCAACTACCAGTCACCACTGTCCATGGATAGTGACAAACCAGAGAGCACAACTGTACATGAATCGCGCTGTCCATTTCCACAACTGTCCATGACCAGAACTGTACATGGAAAGTTTTGTCGGTCAAACAGTGTCGGTAGAGTAG
>NW_011887896.1:180947-207622 GCF_000806365.1 Fopius arisanus | reverse complement strand
GCCACACCGACGTACTGCCGCTTAACGCGGCAGCGTCATTGGCTGTCCTGTTTACCCCAGTATCTCCGGAGGGGTGCTTCCGATCCAAAAGTGGTAAAGGACTTTTTGGGTCGGACTCACCCCCTGTACATGCCGGTTAATTATCGGCACGTACTTCTGGGACACCCTGTATATATATATATATGTATGTAAAAAATGACAACCAAAAATACTTGCATAGGCACGCCGGTCTACCAGCACCACTGCTGTGATAGTTCGCCCCCCCCCCTCCAATAAATCATGGAAACACGGGTCTTTGTCGTCAACATCCAATTCTACAGGCCTCTGTTGTGAGAGAGGACAATGAAGGAAATAGCTATTTACTCTTTGGAGGACAAACAAGTATATCACTGGTTTGTACGACCCCCAATTTTCATGAAATGTACTCATGCAACCGTCCGACGCATTTACCAGCAACGTAAGAAAAATCGAGAAGTCTTAAACCATGATCTGACTTACGGTGAGACAATAGAGGAAATCAAAAGAATAACGTTCCAAGCGGAACTCGTTTACGCCACTACTAGAGACACCATTGAATGGCTACTCAGCAATTGAAAATGTAGAATCTCAGCTGCCGTGCCATCATTAGAATGGCTACCTCAAAGTAGGAAAAGGTGTCCCCTACACAAACTAACTCGACACGCTTCATCTGCATGTGGCTATAACGTACTCGCACGCGTTTTAAAACCGCTTAAACTGAAATTTCCAGAACCTTGAGAGGAAGAAAGACAGAATAATGAATTATAAGAGGGAATATATGCGATTACTTAGCTTTACCGATTGGGCTTACCCGATCTGGAGTAAAAATGTCTTCCCATAAAACTGGCCGCCGCTGGATTCTTTTTTGCCGATTCACCGGATATTGTAAGATGCTTCGAATGCAATTTAACTATATGGGATTTGATCCCGGAGAACGAGCCTTGGAGTTTGCTCCAGATACTCGGACCAGGTTGTAGGTTCATACCATCTGAACCCTGCGGAAACGTTCCCATCTACAGGGAATTTCTCAACAACCCGTCCAGTTTTGATATACAATACTACCATTATATCGCCGGATACTATCACCGAAACACCGAAGCGAGCCTGGAATATAGGAACTTTAACGTACCAGCCAGGAATACAACACCAATTCTTACACAAGCCATAATGATCGACGCCCCAGTACCGTTACACGTCGCGCTAGCACCGATAAGAGTCACCGCGCCGCCAATCGGCCCTGCCGTCGCAACGAGAACCGAAATGCCTTTACCAGCGAGAGAAACACGCGAAGAAGAATCCGATCGCACACATCTCCTGTGCAAAATTTGCGTGGAAGAACCATTGCAAGTTGTTTACCTCCCCTGCGGACACATCATGACTTGTAAAACATGTAGTAAAGGTTTGAAACTCTGTGGCATATGCCGCAAGAAAATCAAGCAACGTAAACAAATATTCATCCCCTAAATTCGCGACCGCGAAACTCTCAAATTCTCCTCTTAATCATTTTTCATGTAATATTTAAAAAGTCTCGATTTACTGCGCAATACTCTGACATGACCCTACGACATCCCCCCTGCAACACAAAACACCCTGCGAACAAACAGAAAAATTCAGTCCACTATCATTCCCGCAGAGAATCATAAGGATACAGAACTACGTCATTGACATACAAGTCAGCCTCGATAAGGATCGGAAAAGAACTCCGAAAGAAATCGCCATCGTCGGAATAGAAGAAAGTGTCAGCGGCCACTGGATTATCAAACCATACCACCCACCTAGTCTTTTGTCTAGAGGTATCATAAAAGCTAATAGGACCAACTTACGTTTAAATCATGGAATCGAATGGAATGAGGGAGACTCAGAATTGTCAAGCGTGGAGAGAATACTCCAAAATATCTCCCACACCGAACCAAAGATGTATGTTGTAAACAAGGAAAATAGTCCTTATCTTGAAACGATAATTTCCTGCAAGCTAGTGGACCCAGAAGATTACAAGCCAGACGCCCTGCCACTTATCGCTGACCAATGCCCTTTTCATGGGGTAGAACGACGAGGAAGGTCCAACTGTGCGCTCAACCGCGTTCTCAGGGTTAAAAAGTGGTTGACCACCAATGAAGGTGCTTTCAACAACCCTGAACGCGACGACACATCGGAACCACTTTATAAGGAAGTATTCGAGCCATCAAATCCACGAAGAAGTTTCTATAACTGCGAAACTCTGGTTTAAGAGAAGAGACAAATTATACTCCCAGTTACAACAGTACTTTCACAGAAGGAATTTCCTTCTGGACATCGAGATCGTCAAGAAAATTATTAAAAATATCGTGAGTACGCAGAAAAAGACCCAGTCGAGTCCAGAATTGAGATTTAGAGTTATTAGAATTTGCAGATCTAATTGCATTTTTGATGCCTAAAATTATTGAGAATTTACACTGCGTATTTCGCCTTATTTCTCTTTTGAAGATTTCCTTGCGTAAACGCCAAAATTACTGACTTTTGAGGCTATCGGGGTTTGGAGAATAAGTAATACGAGTTATCGCCAAACTATTGAATTCAAGTTTCGAGAAATAAAATTTAGTTAAGTAGAGTTCCTTAATTAATCGCGTCTTGAGCCAAATATATCGAGCGGCACGGTTAGGTTTAGGATAAAATACTCTGAGGTAAATGTGTAGGATAGGAGTAGGAATAACTGAAATATTATCGCTTAAATTAGGGGATTTACGGGGCAGAACAGATCAGAGTAAGGGTTTCGGTGACAGGTCAGGAGGGAATCAGTGCAACCGTGAGGATCTCCTGAGTAGTCAGGTTGCTTAGGGTTCGTGGAAATTAAGGTCAAGAATTTAGTGATATTTAATTAGGAGAGAAAAATTAGGGTTTGGTTATTTGGGTTCTTTCTGACCCCGGGATCCCGTGAGAAACCCACCCTACATACGCGCCCTTAATTAAAAGGAATTTATTGGAGGAGAAGACCCGTCCACCATCTCGAGATAGTTTAATTGCAGTTGGCCCATTTTATACCTTCGCGCGTTAGGAAATTTGAAGTCGCTAGGGGTTCAGTTGTGAGACGGGGCGCTGACCGCGTTCCCACCCGCCATATTGAGAAAAACCAGTTTTATTGTTGACAGCGCAAGATACGAGTGCGTGCAGCAAATTAGTGTTTTTTTTAAGTAATTACGAGTTTGGAGGACCTTTGGTGTGCCGAGGAGCTAGAGTAAGGTGTGAGGAACATTTAGAGATCAAGGGCGAGAGAAAGAGCCAGAGATTTGCTGGGATACAGCCTGGAGACAAGAGGGAGGATTTCTGGTGAGCATTACAATGCTTCCTTATTTATTTTTTTTTGCGGATTATGCGTTACAAGTGTGTGTTAGGGTTATCCTCGCGCCTCCTAATTGATAATTGATTAATGCTCAACGCGGGAGAGCTGAATTCGTGCCGGTAAAGCCATTTTTACAAAAAAATCCGCCAGAGAACATCGCGCCTCGTGTTAGAGAGTTTCTGTGTTAAAGACGATTCAATTGCGTATTAGACGTTCATTGGAAAACTTTCGGGTACGTCATCACTTAGAGACGATTTTGGGAATATTTCGAGAAATTAAAATGACTAATTAAAGAGTCTTGCTTGGGACACCGAGCCGAGAACATCTCTTGTTCTCTCGCTGCGTGGAACGCCGAGGTGAGAGTCTCTCTCATCTCTCATTCCCCCTTGCAATTATTTTAACGCCTATAATTGCTGCGTTAGCCATTATTGTTAATAATTAGAGACATCTGCGACCGTTACCGATTCGTCGTGCGGCCCACGCGCTAGAAATTCGGGTATTCCGATATTTTGTGCGGTTTTCATGCGTTAGGAGAATTCACTTCGAACCTCGCGCACCGTGCCGGCTGATAGCCCATACGTGGCTATGTTTTATGCTGAGTGAGCCTCCACTTGTTGTATGTTTCGAGCAGTGCCGTACCTTCAGTGTCATGCGCCCTGCGCCTCGGTATTATTTATAGGGGTTGGAGAATTATTAGCCTATTTAATTAAATTATGCGATTATCGCCATCCCGGTTGGGACAAAAAATGTTTTTCGAGGGCGAAATACGCCTGAGATTGTTCTGGTGCCTTTTGGCCACGTTTGCGACTGTTTGGAGTTTGAATAATTTGAATTATTGGGTCTCTGCGTACGTCACGCCTAATTTTGCATTTATTTCTCTGGACTCTCTACCAATAATTTTTATATCGAATATACTTTTGTTTCGGTCTTGAATTTAGAGGTTTTGGAGTATTTATTTTTAGAGTTTTGCCCAATAAACTCGTTTCCACCAGAACCCATCCCTCTCTCCACAACCGACCCCCTGAGCAGCGCGGGTAATTACCACCTTTTCCTGGGATTTTCCTTTGAGACTTCATTTTATAGCATACTTTTGAGTTTCGTTTCCGTTTTGGGAATTTAGCGTATTCCGGTTTGTTATTTCCGGAGAAACAAAAAAAAATGACTGGCGCCCAACTTATTGTTTTATTTCAACGATTTTAGATTCCAGGGGAAAAGGGCGAGTTAACTGTCCGATTTCATCCCCAGTGAAATTGAACATGTTACAACCTATTCGTCGCATTGAGAGCGAATGAGACAGTTTGGCGATATGCTCCCTTAGCTGGGAAGCTCGATTCAAGCGGATCCTGCGAAGGAGGAACGTACAGTGATAATTATGGATCGTGGGATGAAGCCATTGTGCAAGGGAAATTCCAAATCCGTTTAGAAGACTATTACGCAGCCGTCAATCTTGATGAGAATAAAGTTTATTTAAAACATGGGAGCCATTGCCTCCTGTCCAGGGGCCGATGCCTAGACAGCGACGGAGCAAATGCCTATTGGAGCCGTGTACCTAGACGCAAGTGTAGTATCGACAATTACGATAAATTATATATAGGACCGGCCAAAAGAATTTACGATAATACGACAACCGTAGAAGGAGTAGAGGAAGTATACTCAGTAGAAAAGGGTGAAGTGACTTTTGGGTTAACTAAAAAAGGAGTAGAGGAAATATGCGGCCGCCCCTTGATTAGAACAGATCATCCAAGATTATTTATACGAGAAACAAAGAAAGGCGAAGTAGAAGCGGAGAGGGTGCCTATATCAACAAATAACTTGGATTTAATGTCATACGTGAACAGCAAATTCATCTACGTGGCAAAACATCTCGGGAAGCAAATGAAGGACCTGTACATTGATGTCCTCACTCAAAAGTGCGAACTGGAAAGGTAAGTCATTGAAAACTCACTTCTGATCGCCGCCAGTAAATCAGCGGAATTTGCTATCTGGATAATGAAGTGAGCCAGGGTATATGGCCACCACAGCCGGCGCGGTCATTCACATTGTCAAATGCCTACCTGTTCCGGTTACCCTAGCAAGAGAGAGTACCTGCTACAGTCATCTACCTGTAAAAGTTAACATTGCGACGATGTTTGCGACGCCGTATATCCACATATTACTAAAAACAAGCCCGAAGTCATCTGCAACGCATGCATTGCCCCTATGTGCGATATCGATGGGACATTGGTGAGATTGAACCCTGAACCAGGCCCAGCCGCTCAGCCAGCCATTGCAACCTCAAGCTAGGCCTACCTGGAAATATAAAAATCTAGCGAGTTTAGTTATCAGTGGAATTTATTCAACCGAGGATCTGGAGCGATGACACGATCATTTGATGTTCCCGTAGCAATCAACAGCAATTCTTGATGCTTTTGCCAGAGGGACAATGGGCGAAGCGGTGGACTCCTCGCGATATAACTTTGCGAATCTCCTTGAAGGACATTCAATTGAAAAAATCGCAGAAAAGGCCACAGCCAAGCTATGGGGATGGCTAACCGGCTTTGGAACATTCAGCGCGGGAATAATCGGCTTTCTTATGATAGCAAAAGTCGTTAAATTCGTGATTGAAACATTCATCCACGGATACGCTCTTCATCGTGCATGCGGATGGACGAATATGGAATATGAATATCGATCATTGGAGCTGCCTGGGATTCCGTTACGACCTTTATTCTACATTTCACGGAACGCGCATTCGAGGAACCTGAAAAGGAAACGGAGTCGGAGAAATCAAAGGAAAAAACGGAAAATCCCGCGCCAGCCTTCCCCTCATCACCGGAAAATCCAACTCCAGAAATATACCCTGGAGCAAAGCTGCGACCATACCTATGGACCCATTCCGAAGTGAATACTAAGCAACCGTACTACCAAAAAATGGGACCCAGCTGACCGCCATAGAACAAGGTTTTTACGATGATCCGCGCTTTTCAAACGTAACGAGAAAACTCACGATGTTTGCGTTTATTATTCTATATAATCCGCGACGCCGGGATTCCGCGCGGCTACAACAAACATCCGTGAATCCTCTAAACCATAATTCTTCGTCAACAATAAACAACGGAAAGGAACGTCACAACTTCGCCTGGTTAACCAAGAGCAGAATGAGGTCACCTGGTCCCCATGTTTTGAGGACAGGCCCAGAGCGGGACAGCCCTGGATCTCCGGACGCCATCGACCCAACAGCAGCCCCAGGAACAGCCGCCCCAGGACTGAGGGACCGCAATGACCGGACAACCCTGGATTTACTTTAGTTTAAAGTTTGTGTTTCGCGATTGTGTGTGTCCCAAATTTTGCGTGCTGTGCGGGTTATGCTGTATGTTTTGTGAATTGATGTTAAGAATTTTGTCGTTTGTATAAAAAAAAAATGCCACAAAATGCGTTCAAAAAAAAATGTAATACAAATTGATTATGTGATAAAAAAAAAAATGTATGATAGGATTACGAAAAGTTTTACAAAAAAATGTATTTTGCGTGCGTACGAACTAATTTTAAGATAACTTTGATAACAAATGTATCACCCCCCTTAATTATTAATAATGAATAAAAAAAAACTTAAAAATAAATTATACACCTCTTCCATCATTTACCCTACGTTTTAAAAATTAAGTCGTTCAGGTTTTCGAGAGAGTTCCGCCTCTCTCGTCGCTGGTTGTGGACCTTCCGCTTTGAAGCCCTTCTCCAAACGGGCAACTCCGGATTGTTGGCCCAGCTGCTACGGGATGGCCAACGCGTCATGAGAAAGGGAGGAGCTATCGCTCCCGGAATAAAAAAAAAAAGAAAAAAAAACCCTCGTTTCGTCATTAAAAAAAAAACACACATATGGATAGCAACCTAGCCGCGGATCAAAAATGGGTCCAATGACGCCATTCAAAGAGAAGCTATCGATAAGAATATCTTGAAAAGGGGAGGCATGGCCCCCACGGAACTGCGACACGTGAGTGGCATGAGTGGCGAAAGAAAAATTTGCAATAATTGCCGCAGAGAGACTAGTGTTAAGCTCCAGAAATGTGGGATGTGTCGCAAATATTTTCATGTGACTTGCACCAAGTTTAATACGACTCATAATGGGATGGAGTCGGTGAGCGTGTGTCGAGTGTGCTTGGTGAATATTAATTCTCCGATTGCCGCTTGTACACGTACGGCTTCAGTTAGCTCCGATTCATCACGTCCGGAGAGCCCGCTGTTGACCATTTTGGAACGGAGTACTTTGCAGAACCTATCTGAGCTCACCCCTGTTCTTTCAGCTGCTGCAACGTCTCAGACCACTTCGCCTGCTATGCTAGCGGTTATTTTAGCTAAGCTAGATGTGATGGATGAGCGGTCTAAGGCCTTTGAAGGGAAAATGGAGTCCAGGTCGGCTGATTTTCAGATGGAAGTCTCAGCAAAACTGTCTGCTCTTGACCATCTGCCCTTATTGATCCAGAGAGTTGATGCAGTGGAGGCTGAGGTAGCAGAGCTTGGGGGACGTGTTGGTGGGGTGGAGACTGCTTAGCGAGAACTGCGTGCTGCAGTTGAGGATATTGCTGCAAGTAGGGGTTCCGGCAGTGTTGCGGAAGCAGTAGCTGGCAGACTGGAGTCGGTGAAATCGTCAGTGAAGTTGATGGCTGACTCCCTGGCTCGGATCAACGCCGAGAGGGCTAGGCTTGTGCCGGATGTCCGGATTTCTGGCCTTGAACATCCTGTGAATGCTGGCATCAGGCTGCTAGTGTTAGCTGTGCTGCGAAGTGTTCTTCCATCTGTTGTGCAAAGTGACATTACTTTTGTTATGTCACTTGCTTCGAAGCGGGTGGCTGTCACTGGCGGTGATGCGACTAGAGCGACTGGGACATCTAGCGAGACTGCTGGCGTGTCTGGGAACGCCTGTCGACCACCCTCCCTGGTGGTGACTATGTCGTCAGCCAAGCTTGCTCATGAGGTTGTGGTTGCTAAGGCTCGGTCAGGAAAACTCCACTCGAGTGAGCTGGCTACTGATCTCGTGGCTGCTACTGGTGCCAGTGTTCCGCTTCGTCCAGCGCTGATAAATATCAACAAGTTTCTCCCTTCGGATCTATACA
Organism: Fopius arisanus; assembly: GCF_000806365.1. Taxonomy (NCBI): domain Eukaryota; kingdom Metazoa; phylum Arthropoda; class Insecta; order Hymenoptera; family Braconidae; genus Fopius; species Fopius arisanus. Next base: position 199,198 of record NW_011887896.1, on the reverse strand, counting down.
ATCTTCGTCGTGCGGTCAAGGATGCGGCGAAAAACAAAGGCTTCACCACGTTCATTCGTGACGGTGATGTCTTCATTAAGAGAAGGGAGGAAGACTCGGCTACTCGCGCCTCTTCGTGCGATGAGCTAAAAACCTTCTTGAGGGACTCTTAATAAACTCTTCCTTTTCACAATCATCTAACTTATCTCTCTCTCTAGCTGTTTCTCCTTCTCCTGGTACATCTCTTTCACCATCAGGCTCCCCCCCAAATCTTGATTTTGCTGCAACAGCGATTGGTTCGGACGGTTTAAGGGTCTGTCATCTCAATGTGAACCCTATCCGTGCTCACACTGAGACAGTCAAATTTTTTCTGGATTCTCAGCGTCCTTTCCATATCATCGCTATGTCTGAGACGAAGCTCTGCCCCCAAATGGATAATAATTTTATCTCCCTTGAGGGTTTTACTATTTTCAGACGGGACAGGAATACACGGGGTGGTGGTCTCGCTCTATTCATCAGTAACTGCTTTAGGGTTAAGGTCCTTGCTTCCTCCTCTCATGTGTCGACCAAGAAACCGGGATTACCTGAGTATCTTTTCTGCGAGATAGCCTGCCATGGTGTCTTCCGCTTTTTGTTGGTGTCGTCTACAGGCCACCTCATGCTCCTTCCATTGAAGGCAGTGATTATATACCTACTCTTCAGCTACATCTTCAGGACTACAGAACCAAAGTTATTCTTGGGATTTCAATGCTGATCAGCTATCTGCATCTAATGCGGATGCTGCTCTCGTTCGGACGTACTGTGCTGACAATTCTCTGCGCCTCGAGCCGCATGGGGCAACTCATCACACGGCTGCCTCTGACACTTGGCTGGATTTGTGCCTTATTGATGGTGAGGATACTCTACTTTCCTACTGGAAAACAGACGTTCCTTTTGTTGATGGACATGACCTTATTGTTGCTTCGCTTCGGGTTGTGACTCCTCGTCTGTCACCTAGCAGGGACATCTGCTACAGGGACTTTGGAGCACTCGAGGTGGGGTTACTGAATGCTCACCTTGAGTCCTGTGATTGGTCAGCCTTTGATGGAGTGTGCTTGCTTGATAGTCTGGTTTCGAGTTTTTGTACTAACGTTTGCAGTGCTATTGACACGGCTGTCCCTATGAAGACGGTGCGTAAGGACACCAAACGCAAACTGTGGTTCACGAGTGAAATTACTGGCTTGTTGATGGTGAGGGATTGTCTCTATAAACGGTTTAACGGTTTAAGCCTACTCGCTCGAGAACGGCGTTACTGGAGTATTGCTCTGTTCGTGATCGTGCTCATACGAAAGTTGAAGGTGCTCGCCAGCGGTCTGATCACCAGCGGCTCGCATCCATCAATGATCCAAAGTTAATGTGGAAGGAGTTGCGGCGTTTTGGAGTAGTCCCAGATGATAATCTGCCCTCTGACTTTGACCCTGAGGCTTCGAATGACCATTTTGCTGGAGTGTCTTTTGACTTAAATGAACCTTCTGTTGACGACTTTTTTGAATCTTGCCTGTGCCAGGGGCGTGCTGCTGATGAGGGTTTTTCTTTTTCTTTCCGTTCAGTTACTGCTGATGAGGTTATTAGTGCCGTAAAACACTTTTCGTCTGAAGCTAAAGGATCTGATGGAATTCCGAAGTCTGTCATCATTGCTGCCATGCCTTTCCTGACTGGTTACCTTCTGAAGTTTCTGAACAAGTCTTTCAATGCCTCTGCCTTCCCTCTGGAGTGGAAAACATCGCTTGTGGTGGCGTTGGGTAAGATTAAAAATCCTGCTTCGGTCTCCGAGTACAGGCCGATAGCCTTACTATGTTTTGTCTCGAAGGTTTTGGAGAGGCTTGCCTCTCATCAGATTCTGAAATATTTTGCTGATCGCTCCATACTGGATCCACTGCAAACGGGTTTCCACCCATTCAATAGTACTCAGACAGCCCTTCTCAAACTGACAGATGACATACGCACTGGTATTGATCGGCGACAACTGACAATGCTCACTCTGTTCGACTTCAGCAAGGCGTTTGACTCAGTGTGTCATGTTCTGCTCCTCAGCAAGCTTTTGAGGTATGGTTTCTCGGTAGCTGCGGTCAAGTGGATACCCTCATACCTTAGTGGACGTTCTCAGGCGACACTTAGGGGCAGCGTGGAATGTCCTCTTTCCGCCCATTAATGAAGGGGGTGCCTCAGGGGTCTGTTCTCGGTCCTCTACTGTTCCTTGTGTTTATTAACGATATTGCAGAGAATATTGGGGCAGATGTTGATCACCTTATCTACGCTGAAGACCTGCAGATCTACGCTGAAGACCTGCAGATCTACCTGAGGTTCTCTTAAGAGGATCTGGAGGTTGCTACTGCCAGGATGGGTGAGGCCGCCAAATGTATTATGGACTGGGCTACATTCAATCGCATTCGACGTAATGTCGCCAAGACTATGTCAATTATCTTCGGCTCTCGATCATTTGTTAATCAGCATTGGAGATTCCATCGTCCCTTTTGAGACATCTGTTCGCAGTCTTGGCGTGGTGCTCGACAACAAACTCATGTGGAGGGAACATGTGGCGAGCATTGCTCAGAGGGTTCACTCGGTAATGTTTCGTTTTCGGTTCTTTCGTGCTAGTACCGCTCCTGACGTGCGGAAAACACCTGATTGAGAGGTTGGTGTGCCCCGTGGTTGACTACTGTTCTCTAGTATATAACAGTCTCTCTGCTGAGCTCTCGTTGAAGATCGAACGTCGGGTCAACATGGGGGTTAGGTACGTTTTTGGACTGAGAAGGGATGAGCACATTACCCCTTTAAGGGGGCGGCTGAAGTGGATGACGTGTGAGGCGCGTAGGAACTACTTCCTTGCGTGTCTCCTGTATAGGATTCTGAGGTCTGCAGAACCCAGCTACCTGGCTGCTTTTTAGTCTGTAAGATGTTCCACTCGCCCTCCGAGGAGGGGTGTGTCCCCTTCTAGTCAAGTCAGTCAGCACTGAGTCTCAGCGTCGTTCTTTCCAGGTTGCTGCGGCATATTTATGGAACGCTATCCCCTCACAGATATGTGATCTTCCCTGCATCGACTCCTTCAAAAAAGCTCTGCGCGGCCATTTCAGAAGCTGATCACCTTTCGGCTTTGAGTCTCCCTTCTTTTCTTTTCTCTTCTTTCTTCTTTCTCTGCTGTCTTCTTTAAGAGTCTCTTTAATCTAGTATCTACGCTTATTAATCTATCTCTTCTGAAGCACTAGCATGTTTGTGCCTTTCACTGCTTGGATGCGCTTTGTTTAATTTTTTTTGTATCTATTTGTGCTATGTGATGTCACAAATGTATTTGTACAACATAATGTACAGTGAATAAAACCTCAATCAATCAATCAACGCAGTCGCGCGTATACGTCCTTACTTCAAGAAATAGTTGTAAAAGGGATTTATGACTTAATCCTCGTCTCAACGAAAAAGAGGAAGCAAAACAATAGGAACAAAAATGCTCCTCAAATGGCGACATTCTCGTGGAAAGAGCAAATAAGTGATAGGCTCACCGCTACTAGTCATTCACCTTGCTTTTCGCGGAGTAAACCGAATTCGGTAATGAAACAACTAATTATTGTAACCAATCTAAAATCGATACGAAGGATAGGAGTAGCAATTAACAGAAACGCGTGGGAAAATTACGAAAATAAATATGTATGACGCATTTAGAATCTCTGTGATACAGCAACCGCGACCATAAGTGTCCTGCTGGATTGTCACATGCCAATGAACTATTCAAAAGGGAATCTTCCGAGAAGGGCGTGAAGAGATGAATATCATAAGTAGCTGAAGCCACGAGTTTTCGGTAGTTTCGATAAAACCGCTCATCCTTTCTCAAAAGCCACTCTACAGAGAATCTTAAAATTGTTCCCCTCATTTCTTCTCCTTTTCACTGGAAGGAAGTAATAAAAAAAAAATGTCTCGAGCATCCGAATATAATCCCTCAAGTGTGTTTTCCTAACCAACCAGAAGTATCATTACAGTCTGTCCTATTAGGACCAACAACGTGAATGAGGAAGGAAAATGAAAGAATTTAGGTAAAAGCCATGAACCAAGCAATCCTGTTGAAAGACACATGGGTGATGTGGGTGTCCTGCCGATCGCCACCTCAAAAGGTCGTTCCTATATCCGAGCGGTCAGGATTATAATTTGAAGGAATAGAAGACGTGAGGCCCATCGTCGACGAGCGGAATATCCTGACCATTATTACCCTACAAGACCTTTATGCCTACACCAAACCCTTATCACTCATCCTAGGAAAATTTATAGGACAGTGTCCATCCACGGACTGCCTGCTTTTGAAAAGAACGATGCCTAAATGGAAATCGGATGACCATGACGTAATGCGCCAATGGGAGGTGGTCAATGACCTTATCCGACCTCTCGGAGCTGACGTGACGTACGACCATAAGACATAGCAACCCAAGCTCTCACCTGACGAAACCGACCTCGATGCTCAAACTATGCAACACATAACATTACCCGGACAAGCAAAACCCGACTGTAAAAATACTTATTAAACCTCAGGAATTCATGGCCTATTAACGAATCTACGGGTCCAATAGGAAAACCTTCAAGGAACAATAGCCGAATCAGCAGTCAAAGAGAAGGACCAAATCAGTAATAATATCACGAATGTCCTACCAATTATTTCCGAAGCGCGAAACAATTTAATGAATACGGTCTTCGACGTCATAAAAGACGCGAAACTCGGACTAATTCATGCTTATACCTTCCAACCTAAACCACTTCGAGAGACGAAACAAAAATGTGCCAAGTTTTTCTGCAACATTTAGTCTCACGCAAACATATATCATTTTGCATGAGACTGTCCCTAGAAATTAGGATTAGCATGAGGACGAATGACCGTCCTCTGCGAAAGAGCAGTACTGTGCTGTAACGAGATTTTTCTCGTTACGGGTTGAAATCCCCCTGGTAACAGAAAAGAACCCTGTTGTATGGACAGTGGAGGCGGAACAGCCATCTAGCGGAGGCCGCAAAGGCATCGGATTGCTGGCATGCAAGATTTTCCTCCGATGAGGGGCCAAAGGCACAGCGAGTTGTCTCAGCATGTGATAGGGAGCACTGGGGCCGACGTACAGTCTGTCCAACTGAGCAACTCCAGATCGTTACCGACTTAGACTATGGACCAACGGCCAGGTGAGAGGACTGGTGCCCCCGGGATCCCGTCGGGTTGAGTGGCCGTGGCACGGGTAACGGAATGACCGCGTTGCCGCCGAGATATCCAGACTAGGGGGAGAAGGCCCTAGGAGATTTCGGGCAGTTGAGCGCGAGGTCTCGATTAGAGCGGTCGGAACGCCGCTCGCTTGCTGGAACTACGCATGGCTGAAACAGCTTAGCAACGGGAAGGTATACTTCCTCGTCCGAGTGATGAAAATCACGAGGGCGAGCATAGGGAGATGCTCCTGCATCTCCCACGAAACCTCATGTCTCGTTTCGGAGCATGTGGTGATGACCATTGTGTTTCCGGAGTGATCTGTGGCGGAGCGAAAAAGGTGATAGTGCGTGGCCCGTGGGTCTGGAGACGAGAGAACTCCTGTCGACCCGACATGCGCCGCCATCTTGAGTAGCCAGGGACGGTGGCTCGCGACGGAACGGGCGAACTGCGTGCCAGGAGTGTGGGTGGTCGTGAGGTCGATGGGGAGATATCCACCTCGGTCAGATCAGCCTCTTGGTGGCCCAGGGAACCCCGTAAAGTCGCAGGCGAGTATGATCTTGCCCCGGGTAGCAATACCCGAAGGGCAAGAGGACCGCCCTGAGAGGCCTGGAAAGGCCTCCCAAAGTAAGAGAGCGCAAATAACCGTGCTCAGCGTCGCGGGTGATGGCGACGTTCGGCCTGAAAAGGCCGAGAAAGACTTGGGGTTTCTCCGGGTGGACCACTCCCACTCTACCAAATCACAACTGCAGCTAGTTGGGCATGTGGCATGACCAGCGGCCATGAAGTCCCTCGGGTCTTCCGAAAAGGTCTGGCTGGCATCCGACACTTTAGAGGTATGGACATTGGTCGTAAGGGACCATTTTCCTGGGCGAAATGGCCCGGGAAAATACCCCGTTACAGTGCCTATCCTCAAATGGGACTAGGATCCTTAATTGCGTAATCCAATCATAACAAGATGGGGCTAACCCATTAAATAGGAATTGTAATGTGTGCTGTAGAATTCACAACTAAGCCCTCTAAAGAAAAGGAGAAAGAATACGCTTGTTATGACAAGTAGAATGTATGAATGAATGATCAATGAAAAATTTTGTACTCATGCTTTTATGTAAAATCCACTACGTTCAACCGAAAAACCAAGATAGAACCAAGGACGCTAGTAATTAATGTTATAAGGATAATGCACCCCAGCATGAAGTAAATAATTAAGGAAAAGGAATAGTTTAAACCTTATTAAATTGTTTAGCATTAAGTAACCCCCCCAACGATCACTCATTTAACACATCACGTTCTGCTATTGCAAAGAGAACTTTGCAAATTCTTCATCCCCGGAGGTGTCGCGGATCCCGCCGTTGTTCTCGACCTTTCCCGTAATCTTCGAATTCACCAACGGTTTTTGGGAGCAGCCGCGCGGATTGAACATGTAACACTTTTCCCGACCTCGTCCCGAAGATCGGCGATAGTTATTACCTTCGCCCGTTCCCGTGCTCGCATCCTAAAATCCAACCGAATTACTGCGGGCGCCCGCTAGCTTTTTATGGGCCAAAAGCTAACGAAAACCGAAAGAACCGAAACAAGGGCAAGGAGGAGGGGTGCCCTGCCTTGTCCGAGGTCGGCTGACCTAAAATCCCGAAATATCCAAAAACAAGAGCACGAAAGGACAGGACGAGGGGAGGTTGGAACTCGTCCTCGCGACAACACAAAATCCGTAAATCCATAAATCCAAAAACCGGGGAGTCCGTACTTCCAGAACTAGGACGATAACCTCGTTACCGTAAAACTACCCGCGAGAAGCTAGAAGCTGATGACGAATGGAACGGAAGCGGGAAGACCTGGGTTGCTCAGGATGCTAGGTCGTGGAGAGAGGGCCAGGGTCCACGGATACGCGACTATGATAACCGAAATCTAGACAGAGAACAGATCGTGGTTCGGGATACCGAGAGCATACTTGCGGGGTTCGGGGGCGCTGAGGGCGACCTCTAAGAACATCTCGCCGAGAGAGCGACGTAGGATAGCAAAGTGCCGGGAGGCCGAGAGCGTGGGGATTAATCACCCAAAAGCACACCATCGAGAGCGTGTCGGGCCTACTAGGGTAGCCCCAAATGCAGAGAACCTAACTGGGGAGGGTATGGCTCTCACCCAGGGAACAACACCAGGAAGGGCATGGCCCACACATAGAGAACACTACCCGAGGAGGGTATTGCCCTCACTCAGAGAGTACTCCCGGGGAGAGGATGATCCTCACCTAGAGAGCGTAGAGGACCAATTCTGGGCATTGGGAGCCAGCTAAGGGCTCGAGAGAGAGCTGCCAGTGGTCCGCACTGGGAGCCAGCCGAAGCGGCTCTGCCGAGTGAGTCGGCGGTGCCAGCAATAGTGCCGATGTACCCCCACTCTCGACTACGGCTGGGTGAGCTGCCGTGTGCCGGGACGTGCTGCCCTCGCCGTAGGGAGGATATCCCTGACACTAGCTTCTCCTGGAGCGCGCCGAATTCGAACGTCGCCACTGACCCCTTCGAACAACCCCTTCGAAGGATCAGCCGTCCGAATGCCTACCCCATCTAACATGGAGCGCTCATACGTCGGTATGAGTCCTGTGCTATGTGCCAGGAAGTCTCATAGGGGAGCTGGGAATGTTTCCACGTGTCCGCCCTGTGCTGTTGCCTGTCTCCAGGCCTCCTAATACCCTAAGCACTCGGGCCCCAGTCCCCACACCCCTCGACGATTTGAGTAATTCCCGGGAGGAAGTCGAGATGGCAGAAGTTTTAGATAACTTAACCCAAAATATAGTTTAATGTGCGGGATTTCCAAAAATCCCGTTACAAACAATAGGGTGATGATTCAGGCGGCCTCACCGCCTCCCCCTTCTTCTGTAACTGAAAAGGTGAATGGTAAATCAAGTGCCTCAATACTAAGAATCCTCCCGGTTATCGGAGGCAATTCCCAGAAACCGAGCTATAACCCCTGGGCTGGAGCTGGGAAGGACGTCCAGCTGCCACCAGGCGAGGGATCACTCATGCCCCTCGTACACAGGAGTGCACCCCCCTGGACTCAGGTTGAAACCTGGAAACTGTACGAGGCGTCTCGCCCCCTCCAGTAAGACAGGTTGCAAACGTCAGCCTAATGAAAATTATGTCGCCAAGTCGGCGCCACGACGATCCGCGAAAGAAAGACATGATGCCCGGCACCAGACGCATTACGGTTAAACGCCCCGCTGCCGATTTGACACGCGTCCAACCCAAGGAGGGAGCGAACGTCCTGCAACAACCCCCGCCCTTGGAAGGCCCCTTAGGACCGACAGGTGAGTGACAGCAAGTGCAACCCCTCTCCCACAATGGACCCAAAATCAACTGGAGTTCGCTGATAGGCCGAGACGTCGTTAAAATCGGGAATACGGAGATAACACCATCCGAGCTACGATTGCATCTGTCAACGGTTTTGCCGATTCTCGGAACAAGACAACGAACTCCCGAATTCCCGGAAGCGGACCGCCATGATGAGTGCCTAATCCCGGCGTATCGATTGATTCCTCTGTAAAATAACGGTCGCGGGCCTAGGTGGGGGATGATCGCCACCAAGGGTATATATGATCTTGCCCCAACCCGCGAAGACTACTTCGACTTCTTCTTCACTTGTCACTTGACTTGACGGCACTTCACTTCGAGTACCTTAGTCTATCACTTCAGTGTTCCTGTGTCATCGTTTTGATTCGCCAAGTTGGTTCATCGCTGTCTTCACCTGCCTAAGGCAAGCTACCCTCGAGGAAGCGGAGTCCTACCTACGGGACGAGTCCGTCTTCATCAACAATTACGCCTGAGCTGCGTAAGTCTATTGCAGACTAGTTGAGCCAACCCACTTCAGAGATTGCCACGCCGGAGCTGCGTAAGCAAGAATAAATCAAATTGGCAACGAGGACTCCCCTGGACTCATTCATTCCGGGTTTAAAAGGCAACACTTGTACGGAGCGACAAGTATCTGCTGACCGACCCACTGACACAGTCCAGCCTCAAAAGAACGTAACAAAGCTGCACTAAGCGTTCGCTTTGTTGGTGAATGAAAACCGAGCGAACCGTAAAGTGACCCGACATCTGAAGTCCACGAGAAGCTGAGCCGCCACCCTTGGTCTGACGGAAGATTGGGATCTTTTTTTACACTGCCCGAACCCCCGGTTTGGCACCTGGTCACCTGCCAGGTGAACGCCCTGAACACCTAGACCAGTGGTGGGCAACCACAGGTAGGCGAGGAGCTGTAGCCATAAAGTTATTGAGGTTTTAATTATAAGGGACGAAACGTGATTACAAGGATTGTCGTATATTTGAGTGATGGGGGTAACATCGAGCGATAGCGCAGGCGCGTGATGGAAATGTGATCGCAAAATGGTTTGAATTTTTATGTACGTGTTTGTACATATTCTTTTTAGTTAAAAATAAATGGAAATACGAGATTACGGTTTGGATTCAATATTCATTGGCAATGAAAGTGGGATGCTCGTGAACTTGTGAAAGAAATATTTCATCGTCAATTAAAGATTAAAGGATGCCGATAATTTTTTTGATTATGAGAAATTTATGAACTTTAATTTGGCATCGAGAGCGGAAGAATACTAATAGAATAATAAAATACAGAAATCAAAAGTTTGAAAATTAATGTCAATTCAGGTTTTATTCACAACATGATAGTATTTAATTACTGTTTCCCGAAAAAATTCTTTCCACTTCAATAAATGTATTAAAGGTACACGATTTTCATTATACAATGTGACCTTAGCCGGGAAATTAAAATATAATCACTCCCGGTGAAGTCACGAATAATTGTAACAAAGAAATAAAAGGATTTTCTGAGGGGAATTTATATGATATTTAAGGGGGGACCTGAAATGAGAAAATAGGGTGGGGGGGGTGAATAATTACTCGGGTGGGATAGTAGTAGCAAATATTATCTATTTCAATAACTGGAACAACAGTGTGACCTTATCTTAATAACTAAAGATAAATTTGATCGATTCCAATAAATGGAAACAAAAGTGTGACCTTCTCTTAATAACTAGGGGGGGGGGGGTAAGGCCAGCCAGCTTGCGACACACACACACACAATTAATATTAGGAAAAGAAGGGGGTGATTCTATTTCTGCAGAAAGGGGGAGAAGTGAGGGGTCCTAATAAAAAGTAGCAATAGTTAGGGGGCTTAAGTTATAATAAACAGTAATTTCCGGGACAACCGAACTCAATCTTGAATAATTAGACAATTGAATTTAGAGGCTCACCGTTGGGGGGAAAGATTATTACAGGGGTTTAGTGGATACTTGTTGGGGCGGGAAAGGTAAGAGAGAGTACTCACGGGGATGGTGATTATTCCAATTCTTCCAGAAAAAATCCTCCGGACACTGGAAATTCCTCCGGCCAAACAATTCCTGTCCTCCTCGTCCTCACTCCTGGGTCTTTACTTCGAACTCTCCCGAAACTCTCTCCACAAATTCTCAAAACGCTCCTAAACACTCTCTCCACACGACTCTTAACTCTCCGCAATCTTTTCTCCACAGATTCTCTTATCACGATTCTCACACTCTCATGACACGGTTACGCACGGGGCAGCTGTATTACGAGTGATGGCGTCGCATCACTCGTGCTCGTTCTTCCCCGATTATCGGCGATAATCGGGGTCAATCGGGGACACTCGTCATCGGGTGTCCTCGTCCCCATTATTATTTGTGCCCGATTAGCCGATATTCCTTTTCACTCTTCCGGGTCACGTGGGCTGTGACGTAGGAGTGCTGGTTGTCGCTCGTCTCTCGTCACATGGGCTGTGACGTAGTAATGGTAGGTTTCGTTCTTCTCCGGTCCCGTGGGCTGTGACGTAGGGATGGTGGGTTTCTTTTCTCCGTGGCGATATTCTCCGCGTGAGCGTAGGGCTGGGGTACCGCGGGGTAAGGGGAAGGAGTCTATCGGGAGTGGGATGGCCAACGGTGGCAGGTTTGTGTATTTCTCTTAATGAAATCCCTAACCTATTTATCTTGAGCTAAAACAAGTAATTATTAGGGGGCAGGGGAGGGCTAGAAAAAGTGCCTCGTCACAACAATCAATTAAAAGCAACCAATAACCAGTCAAAAGCAGATAACAACAAAAAAGGCAATAATACAAAAAATATTTCTATTGGTGAAATAGAAAATTTTTCTATTTCACTTTTTCCACCACCAAGTTTCTGCTGAATATCCTAACTACTCTTACCACGCGCAGGGCATCATGGACCCGAAGGGGGTGCAGCAATAAACTTTATGACTTGGGACAATTTCGCCTAATGGAGGTCGGGAGCTGGAGTAGCTCCGAGAGCTGAGGTTGCCCACCTCTGACCTAGACCATCGCAACGAATCTCCAAGTTCGCCGATCTCACCTTAACACCCCGAGAATCGTCTCGTCATCAAGGAATCACCGAGAGCTACCCCTTCAACCTTTGAGGGAACCGCCGAGTCTGCCCACGACGCGACTGAGTGATCGCGCGCACCTTCTCCCCCCCCCCCCTTTTATCATCAACTGTAAGTCTTGAATCAGTTGTAATTCTTCCTCCACCTCGGTTTTACCTATTTCTCCCATCAGATTGAGCGGTTTAATCTTGAATTGTTGCGACAATCCTGTGTTTTTAGTACCCCAATAAACATCTCTAAATTAATCAGTAGAAGGATTTCCCCTCTCTCTCTGCGTGATCCTTTCCCTAATTAGAATTCCTGCGTAGCCTAGCATGGTACACTTTAGTGTTTTATCCCACACAATACGATCCCACTTTACTTTGGTCTCCGTTTGGACGTAACCCGTCGCGGTCAGGTTAGTTCTTGGGGGTCGCCGTTTGGGAAATAATCGATCGTCCAGCCGCCCACAGGCCGCAACACTATGATCTATAAATACGTGATACCCACAGCCTTTCATCATCAGTCTCGAACATGGATACGCGCTGTAAGCACCCATGGACGTCTATAATAAGTGGAACAACGGAAGTTGAGCAAACAGAGTTTGTGAAACCAGTTTTCCAATACCTTTCTTCTATGTCAGACACAAAATTTGCATCACTCCTTCTATATTATGCGGAATGGCAGCCCACATATACACAATACCCAAAGGCTGATTAAATAGAATTCCATGAAGGATTACCACAAAGTCAAGATTATACTTCTGATTCACGCCCAAAGTTGATTATCATTGACGATTTGACGCGCGAGTCATCGAAACATACCATTACCGATCTCTTCATCCAAGGTAGCCATCATAATAGTCTCAGTGTAATTTTCATAACCTAGAATGCATTTCATCAGGGTCGTGGTCAGATATTTCTCTAAATTCGAATTACATTGTAGTCTTTACGAATCCCCGGAACCGTGCACAGATTCAACACCTCGCGCGGCAAGTTCATCCTAATAACCCCAAGTTTTTACAAGATGCTTAAATAGGCGACACCTCTCGGCCACATAGCTATATCCTATCGGACCTGGAATAAACCACGCCAAAAGTTTATCGAGTACGCTGTTCTATCTTCCCAAATGACACAAAACAGTTCGTGTGCGCACCACGGAAAGGTATAAATCAAAAGTAATAATGAATAAACGGATCAGTATTTCTTGTACCATGGCTGCGCAAGCTACACCCAGTAAAAAAATGACAGTTGTCCTTCGGGCCTTTTGTCATTTGAATAAAGAACAGCGAGAGGCGTTACTTAGTAAAGCTGATACGTGGTTAATACGGTGTATATGCGAGTGTGCATTGAATATTTTAAAAGATAATATACCAATTCGTAATTCTCAGAAGAATAAATTAAAACAGTATAAGAAAGTACTTCGTCATTTGGCTGTTGGTACGAAGTGCCTATCAAGGAAGAAGAAGATCATCGTTTGAAGAGGACGGTTCCTACCTCTGCTTCTAGCACTTATACTCGGTGCTTTGGTTTGCAATCTCATTAGTAAATAGTAAGAGCAAGACAATCAAAGAGATGGAGTATGCGCCAATGATGGTACGTGTTTCGGAGGACAAGATTCGTGCCATTACTAATGACAAGGGTCAGATGCTCGTGGTACCTCATAATGGTGTCGGTGCGCAGAAAAGTGCACAAACACAGGGAGCAACCGTGGTACGTCTAGATAATGCTATGAAAGAAATCCTGAAATTAGTCTCGCACGCTGATGAACGTGAGAAATGGAACGCATATCAACAGATTTCACATCGTTTCCTTAGTGTAATACATAACTCTAATAAGATGTCAATGGATAGATAGACTTTTGACGACTCGGCGGAATCATCTTATCAAGAACTTTCTCCAATTACACCAGAACTTCCAGGTTTTTTTAGCTCTCGGATACACGATTACACTGATGATAATATTCACTCAAGGTCAATAATTGAAAGTGTACCGAAAAGATACCGAAAGAACGCTGCAGCACTTTTACGCAAACTGCAAGCCATGCCAAAGGAGATTATATCTTGGGACGGAGAAGGTGTGGTAAGCATCAACGGGGCACTTATCAAGAATTCAAACATAGTAGATCTTATTAACGAGACAAGGCGGCCATAAAAGAAGAAAATGGCTATTGGGAGAAAGTTATGTGGAAGGGTACTAAACGCGTATAATAATCCTCGGGAGTTCATTGGTGACGAAGAGTTGTTACGGTCAACTATCAATATCGAGTCGTCCACGCCTCGAGGTAATGGACAGCGGCATCAACAGTTTATAGAGCCCATACAAGAAGAATTCAGTGACGAGTCGCACAGTTGTATCAGTAGTACTCAAGGCGGTAGGTCCCTGAAAATACGATAGGTAAAACTACGAAAGTGAATCACTTGGTAAAAATTTATTACAACTCCAATCACTCCGCTACATTTGCTGGGGCCCGTAATCTATGAAACATTCGCAAATGTAACGATGTCAGGAATTGGCTGGAACAACAGGATGCGTACAATATGCATAAGATGGTACGTCACCGTAATAATAGGCGCTCATCCAACGTATCTGAAGTTGATGCTGTTTGGGAGGCTGATTTAGTTGATCTTAATGCTATATCCACGTACAATGACGGGTTCTCCTATATGCTAGTAGTCATCGATATTCTCAGTCAATATGCATTGGGTACAGCCTTTGACACACAAGAGCGCAAAGGTAGTAACCCAGGCGTTCAGGTGGATACTTATGAACAATGAACAGCCACGTACCCCGAGACTTCTTCAAACAGCTCGTGGCAAAGAATTTGTAAATTCTGAATTTCAACTACTTCTAAACAAGTATGGTATTCAATATCGTGCAACACGAATTCCTGATATAGAAGCAGCCATCGTTGAACGGTTTAACAGACCACTGAAGGAAAGATTATAGAGATATTTCACATATTCCCGTACCAAGCGCTACGTCAATGTTCTTCAGCGAATTGTTAACGTCTACAATCATACAAGCCATTCCGGGACTCGTTTCCGCCCGTGTGAAGTTAATTGTAAAAATTCCCTGCTAGCAGCAGAAAATCTCTCCAAAAGGCACAATACTAACTGTAAGTCGAGTGAGACTCGACAGCCCAAATACAACTGTGGTGACTTGGTGCGAATCAGTGCAGTGAAAACAGCATCCAAGAATGGATACGAGTAGAGGTGGAGCGAAGAAGTTTTTAAAATCAAACTCGTCACACATTACCGTAACCCAGTAGTATATATCTTACAAGATCTCAAGGGCGAGGAAATCGACGGGATATTCTACGAAGAAGAGTTATCCAGAATACACAGTTGTAGAGGAAAAAATAAGTCACATGGAGGACAATTTTTCGATTGTACTGCCTAGCAATAGCAGTATGCAATATTAACCCGAAAATAAAGCTACCAGTTTCATCACATATTTACCGGAGGTTATCAATTTACCTGGTAGATGGAGTGTCGCTCTCTCAAAAATTCATATACCTATGACCTTTTTGCATACAAGTAACAACAACAAGTTATTCCTACAAGTAACAACAACGACGTATCACTGGAGGGCGCAAATTATCTCAATCGACTCAGCGAGCAAGTGATCGTGGATTATGCATAAATATCATGCTTAGCGCATGCGCAGACATTTTTGCAGTGTCAACAGTTTTCTGAATCAATGGATTTGAATCATCGCTCAACTGCTCAGTTGTGTGTGAATATTCAAAGAACAAAGTTGTAACGAGAGTATAGCAATGACCTGCAGTAATTGGGATTCGTCGGTAATTATTCATTACGAGAGCCTCGTCGGGATCTATGGTACCTTCCGACCGAAAGAAGTGGCAGTGACTTCAACATCGTCCGATATGATAGGCCATTGGGTAATTTACCCTGAATGCTAGTATTCGGCGATTCCCCCTAATATTCAGAGGATGAACAATCAGCTCACAATCACACGTCACGGTATCGACTGGTATGAAGGAGAAGCATCATCAAAATATGTGTATGCCGCATTACGAAGCATCACGAAAGGAATGAAATACGTATATGGCTATACCTATGGCTATACCTATGGCTGCCAGCGAACGAAATTCACTGCCGCCCTTCTCACCCGAGATGTTATCAATTTGAAGGGCCACATCAGATCGCTACTATTCTTTATATGTGCTATGCGACGAGTCCTTCAAATCAAAGCGTGGTGGACTTCGAACGAGGAAGGGTTCAAGAGTTTAAGCATAGAGAAATTGGCTGCTGCTGATGAACACGGTATAGATTCTAAAAGCCCTACAGTATATACCGAGTCATACAGTCGGTGTGTATCCAGCGGATAAGAACCCGTTGGTGTGGACGAAACCGACTGTTATATTGGCGAACACACATGATCATACCCAGCCAGGAGAACACTGGGTCGCCATGTACGTTGATCGAAATAGCTGAGGATGGCACTCCGAGAGCTTCGGACTACCTCCCATCGTACCCCAGCACTCTGCAAAACTCGGAAAGACCAGTAAACTCTTCAAGTGCAGCATCCAGAAGCTCCAGCATTACGAGTTAAGCGTATATACTTTAATACTTATACTTTATACTCTTCAGAATTAATCAATACTTTATACTTTTTCAGAATTGTATCTCTATGTTTGCTACTCCTAAGAAGTTCTATTCGTTATTCACTGATCGATTCATATCTAATGATCGTGTAGTGCGCGAATATCACGATGCGTTTATGAAGAAAAAATATAATTATAATTATAGTATTATTATATATTATAATTATAATTATAGTTATAATTGTACGTCGTGGAATCAATAATACAAGTAGCCCATAAGAAAAAATATGTTATTCGTGGGTCATTATATTTGGGAAAACTATATACGATTAATAAGTGAAATTGTGTGTTTTTATTTCCCAGTGTGATAGCCAATATGACGCACGCACAGCAGTCACAGTTACTCTAGCCCTCCGCTCACTCGTGTTGGAGTCGTGCTACTCTGACCAGTGCAGTGATGGGGTTTGAGTAATTCTGGGTGGGGGGCGCCGTACTTGTTCTTACCCTACTATGGTCCATCTGGGGTACGATGTTTAGATAGCACGTGGAAATGTTCGAAGAAATTTCCAAAAGCATTCAATAATCAAACGACTATGGATAAAGATGGTTATCCACAATATACACGACAAAACGCAAGTCTTTCGTACACACAACGTGATGGATTTGTTTTCGACAATCGACACGTTGTATTTCATACTCAATGGCTCTCTTCAAGATTAAACTCCCACATTAATTTAGAAGTCGTTTCAAGCATTAACGACGTCAAGTACCTCTACAAATATGTGTATGAGAGCCACAATGCTGCTGCAAGAGTAGTGGAAGAGACTGACTCGAACCCCAATGTAGCCCGAGGAGAAATTGTTCATGTTGAAATTCGTAATTATATTGATGCCCGGTATGTTTCCCCTCCCGAAGCGTGTACACGCATATTGAACTTTCCTTTCCAGGAGAAAAGTCATGCTATTAAACGTTTGCCAGTACATCTACCTGGCCAACAGACTGTCA
Organism: Fopius arisanus; assembly: GCF_000806365.1. NCBI lineage: Eukaryota > Metazoa > Arthropoda > Insecta > Hymenoptera > Braconidae > Fopius > Fopius arisanus. The sequence continues at coordinate 182,048 of NW_011887896.1, read as the reverse complement.
TGGTTGATGAAATCGGTGATGAAGACGCTATCCGATCTGCATTGGAGAGAAAAAGTATGTTGCATGAATATTTCAAGTCGAATGAACGAGATCCGGCAGCGAGAAAATTTACTTTTTCGGAAATAGCAACTCATTACGTGTTTAAAAAAGTAGGCGGGAGTTGCCCTTGGGTACCGCTCCAACGCTATTTTAATACAATTGGAAGGATTTACTCTATTACTTTATTGTAACCCCATTCATCACGAAAAACTATGGGAAGAATTTAAAGACGCCATGTCAGAGGATTTCACACGAACCATATCTCTGCCGCAGGTTCACAACAAGGCTTACATTCATATAAATACGTTACTCATTCGAGAGAAATCAAGTATCAAAAATTTCCCAACAATGCCACAGATTACAGAAGTTGGTGACACACGGGATGATATGTTGCCTGAAGAACATCAAGCTATTGGCAGTGGACAGTACGAAAAACTAAATGATCAAAAGAAAACTATCGTTGACATTATTTTTGCAATAGCAACAAATGAAGATATCAATGGAGGATCTCAATGTATTTTTATTGATGGACCCAGAAAATTTATCTATACAACTTTGTATCATCTCTTGCGAAAAGAGGGTAAAAACATTTGTACCATGACGTTCATAGCAATAGCAGCAATACTTCTCCCATCAGGGAAAGCGGTGCATAGGACTTTCAAATTACCACTTGCTATTGTGACGAGGCAGAATTTTGCGCCCCCCCCCCTGCCCCCTAATTAATACAGCTTATTTTTCCTAGGTTAAGTTAGGTTTAAGTTACTCCTTTTTCGCCACCGTTGGGCAACCAATCACCAGATCTTCCTTACCCCCATCCCCGTTTCGCCCCGCCGTAGCACTCACGCATCCAGGAAGAGGATCCCACGTGACCCCGGAAGGAAGAGACATCCCCCGTGCGAGATTCCCAGATGAGAAGGAGAAGGACGCCGGATGGCCCCCCCAAAACCAGGAAAGACGTAGTGAAAATGATTGGCAGCTATCACTCGTGCCACAACTGCCCCACGAGTCACTGCCCCAGAAAGAATTAAAAGAGAACTTAGTGTAAAGAGACCCCGTGAACAG
>NW_011887896.1:148485-180382 GCF_000806365.1 Fopius arisanus | reverse complement strand
GGCCCGGATTATTTTTCATGTTAATATTTTGTTATGAGACCAGAATACAGAGTGTTAAGTTATAAATCACCCCGAGTAATTATTGAGAACCCCCCCTCCCTCTTATTCTTTCAGGTCCTCCCGTAAGTTATCTTAAATTCCCCTAATTTTTCAGGATATCAGTAATTCCCCAATATCGTGCCTTCGCCGGGAATTATTATATTTTAATTCCCCGGCCACGGTCACACAATATATAGTGATTCATCGTTAACAATTAAAGGGCAATCGAAGGAAGCAGATGATTTGAAGTGTGTTAATTTATTCATTTGGGACGAAGCACCAATGGCACCCAGACATGCCCTAGAAATGGTGGATCGGAATCTACGAGATATAATGAACAACGACAAACCATTCGGCGGTAAATTGATGTTATTATGTGGTGATTTCCGACAACTATTACGTGTCAAGAAATTCGCTACGCGCAGTGAATTCATAAACCTATCAATCAAGTTCCGCCATTTATGTCCGATCTTCATTAACTTCTCCCTTACTGAGAATATGCGTGCACCGGGAGAAGAAACTGAATTTGCAGAATTTTTATTATCCGTTGGAGATGACATCATCAACACGAATGATTCCGATTAAAGTTTACCATTGCCTTGTATAGCCCACTGAGATTCTGATATTGTCGAAGATTTATACGCAGGTCTTACAGCGCAAAAACAATTCCAGAAATTCATGAAATAGGCGATATTGTCGGCACGAAATATTGATGTTGATGAGATTAATCATGAACAAGTAGTGGAATTACTTGATCAGGAGACAGAAATCATTTATACCAGTATAGACAGTGTCAAAGATTGTGATAACGGCGAAATTGTTAAAACGATTCTCCCTGAATATTGGGAAACTTTAAATCCTTCCTGTTTGGCCCCTCATGAACTGCGTTTGAGAGTTAATGCCGTTGTTATGTATTGTAACGTGGTCTTTTTACCAGTTACTGGTTCTCGACCGTTTCGCGATTTTAAAGACTTCCACCAGACGGGAAGTCACGTTCAATGGCAAGAATTTTGAGAACAGTGGAGAGTATTTAATTGATTCTATTTTGTTTTATTTCAAATTAAAATAGGCGCCACCGCGTTTCAATCCGAGGACATCGCTATGGATCCCTGGGACGCCGAGAGATGTCATTGGACTCTGGATTTCTGATGATAACTGGATTTTTGATTTGGCCGACAATGGAGCCACAATCCAGCTATCAATTGCCACGGAAGTGACGTATCACCGGAGCACGAGGTTTCGCAACTAATGGAAAAATAGGAATAAGTTAATCAGGAGAATTACCATTCTCTGAGGGTAGCGAATAACGCACAACTAATGTTAGAAAATTGAGGGAAGCGCTGAGAATTTCTTCTCATTTATTACGGACAGTTAATTATAAGTAAGCATCGCGAATTTGAGAGCGCATGCGTTTTAATAAATTATATCTGTCGCGCACGCCCGATTAATTGGGACTGGTGGATGATGACGTTTTCATATGCTCCAATCATGTAAATCATCGCGTTAGCTACCTGTCGCGTTCACGTGCCTGGAAAAATTCACTTCCGGTTTGGTGGGCATTAAGGGTGGACTTGTGATCAATTTTGTGCGAAAAGGACGTCAACCATGAGGACGCCATGAGACGCAATTAAAGATCTGGTGGATTTAACTCGGTGAGCGTGGTGGCCGTATCTTTACTTGAAAATTATTTTGCGTGACATCAAAGTATTTCTGATAAAAATTTTGTGACTCTTCCGACTAGTAACAATTGAGTTTCATAACTCAGTTGTTTGTCAATAATCTATTATTTATTTTGATAATAACAACTTGAGTCTCGTGACTCAGTTGTTTGATATTTTTTTCATTTTTGACTTATTTGACTATTTCACGATTATTTATTTATGTATCTATTTTTTACTTATTAGATTTCAGAAAATCTTAATGTAATGATAATTTGACGACAGTGACTAATTTAAAATTGTATAGTGTGCGCAGTTACGCGTAATCGATTTAAGGGGACTTTATTTATTGATTTTTTTTGTATTGAGACTGATTTTTTATAAATTAAATATTGTTCTCCCCGACAATTTTTTATTTTATTTATGTTATTGAGAATCCCAGTTGCATCACCTTTCAGCTTCCGATTTCCTAAATCTCTACGTGTTGAGTTACTGGAGCAATCGAAGCTGATAGTGGACATTTCGATACGGCAGGCATTCCGTTAAAAATTGACCTGATGCCTAACATTGTGGTTTTCGATTTTCTGTTGGGGTTTTGGTGCAAGAGGGCGGGCTAATGGAAGGAGGGTTCCGTGGACCTCCTGAAATTACGTCGCAGTATGTATTGCAATTGACTTTCGCTGAGATGTTTTCAATCACGGTCAATTATATGTTGCGTTGTCACGGGTTCGTTTATGGGATTCTTTGAAAATATATTTGGGAAATCAAAAAGACTCAAAAATCGTAAAGAATCACGTTTATAGAGAATTATATACATAGACGCATCGCAATAGGAGAAAGATCATATAGAAAAACAGAATAGAATCGAGACAGTTGGAATTCTGTTTAGTGTGAGAATTTTTTTCATCTTCTCAAATGAAGAAATGAAGTATTGAAAATTTTCATTTACAGCTGACTTTACGGTATTAATCTCATTACCCATTTAAATCGCAATTCAGGAGCAAATAATAGAATTGGTCAATCTATTTATTGATAATCAAAGATTAAGATAAGAGGGATACACTAGCCATAAGGGGTATTTTGTTATGATATTCGAATGAGAATGTAACATTAAGAATTAGCATGTATCACAGGGACCAACGGCGCTGCCGTGGCGCTGCCGTGGCGCTAGTAAATTAAAAAAAAGTGTAACATACCTGAAAATTGTTTCATTTTTCTGCTTTCCGTGGATCTCAGCCGAGTCCAATGCAGACTGCAGTGCTTGCCGTTCCTCCTGTATGGTTAATAATTCTAATTCTTCCCGACTAACTCGGTACTCTAGTTCCGCTTGTTGAATTCTCACATCGATGTTACTAAAACATAGTTTTTTCAAACATGTATTGTTATATAATATTGTTCAGGTAATTAATTCATTCATTGATTGTATTTTCAATTATTATTCTTGCGCGCTATGTGGCGTTCATGGAATCGATATATGTAACAATTTGTTGAAATGAAATTACTTTAATTTTCAATACCAATGACAAGTACATATTTTGAGTTTATCTCTCATTTGAATAGCTCTATGATCGTCACTAATGACACACAATAAGGAAAGGCATGACAATTTCAGTATGGCTGCTTCAGGCTTTTCTGCGCAGTGAATTTGGGGGAGGAAACGGCAGATGTCCAGTTCAGGACCACCACGGCATTCCAGTTACCATACAGGGTGTCCCAGAAGTACATGCTGATCCGGAACCAGCATGTACAGGGGGTGATTCTAAGCCGAGATGTCCTTTTCCACTTTTGAATCAGAAGCACCCCCTCGCAGATATTGAGATAAATACTGGAGCCAATGACGCTGCAGCGTTAAGTGGCAGTCCATCACATAAGCCCAATAATTTATTCACTAATTGCAATAAACTGTTGAAACTTGTAACGAGATTTTTCTCGTTATTAGAGAAAATACTAGAGAACTCACTAGGCGAAATGAACGACATCTAACGCCGGCTGAAATAGCCGAGCGAAAGATGAGTAGAACATCGGACGACGGCCAATCAGGCCGCTTCGAATGTGAATTAGACCACACTGTAATGGCGCTGGTGATAGCTGTTTCCCAATTCGGAAATCCACCCAGCTGTGTTAGGGAGTCCAGGGCCGACGTACAGGCGTTCCAACTGGGTGGTTCCGAAGGGCGCCGTCGACTTAGACCAGGGACCAACGGCTAAGTGAAAGGACTAGCGCCGCCGGGATCCCGTCAAGTTGATTGGTGGCTGTGGGGTAACGGATGACCCACAGTCGCTGAGATGCTCAGACTAGGGGGAGAAGGCCCTGGGAGATTTCAGAGCAGTTAGCGTTGAGTGCTGGTCTCGAGCGGATGTTTTAGGAGCCCTGGATCAGTTGGTGGCAATAATCCCTGCCGGGATTAGAGGGGTACGTGGCTCCAAGGAATCTAGGAATAGCGAGAGAAGGGGACACTTATGCGTCCCCGATCTGTAAAATGGATTACTTTGAGGCTGCGGACGAGAGTCCGAGGCTACAGAGGTTCATCTCTAGGGCGAAACTCATGGTGTCGGGGTGGAGTAAGGCCCGCGATTCAAGGCGTTTCCCGTCGGTCCACTCGCACGCGGCTCCATGGGAAGTAACTCTGGTTTTGACTCGCGATGAGATTGCTATTACCGAGCTCTCGAGTTGGAGTGGATGTTAGGTCGGTGAGAAAGATCTCTAAATACCTGCGTCGCATGTGCCTCGAGAAGCTCGGCGCCCTGCGTGGTGAGAAGGATTCGCAGGTGATCTGTGTCTCTTTTGGGGTTGAGCCACCCCAGAGGAGAGAGTACAGCGTGCGAGAGATGTTCACATTCCTCCGCGAGGGTTTTGGGGAATACGTCCGAACGATATCGATGACGATGCCGTAAGGGCGGCAGAAGTTAGCAATTGGAGTTACTCGTACGTTGGTGAACCTCGCCCACTCAACCGTGTCATGCTGATGCTGGCTCGGCATTGTGAGACCCGCCACCGAAAGTCCGCGGAGTTGACGAAATTCCTTCGCGGCTGGTTTTCCGTCAGGTTTTCCAGAAAATTTTGCTCTCACCAACAACTCCTTTATCATTAAATGATTCAACATCCTCCACGACTTTCCTTCTCGCCACCTATCTCTTATTTTCTCTATCACTGGCAAATCATTCAGCTTGGTTGATACCACCAAACTTACCTTCACCAAAACCGATTGGCAGAAGTTCAGAACGGATATTAACGAAGCCATTTCACCCAGTTTCCCAAGTCGTTCATCACAGCAAGAAGTCTATACTAATGTCTCCCTTTTCTAATCTTTAATCTATACTGCTATTAATAATAATGCCCCTTTGTGTAGTTTCATCACCAAAGAGAAACCATTGCCCAGTTATCTAATCAACCTCATTAAAGCCAAAAACTCATTAAGATCCAAATGGCAAAAGACCCGGAACCCCTTCATAAAGCCTTGGGTTAACTACTACCGCAGGTTACTGCTCTCCAAAATCACTGAATGTCGTAATAGCGTTTGGGATAAAAAGCTCAACAAAATTAATCTAAAAGGTCAATCAATATGGGAAGTTGCCAAATTTTTTAATAGTTCGCCCAAATCCTCCATAACTCACCTTAATACCATTTCTTCACCGATCACTAACTCTACAGATAAAGCTAACCGTCGTGTATCTCACTACGCCAACATCCATGAAATTGCCGATCTTCCTTCTTCGAGCACGTTCTCTCGTCAATTACCAAATCCTTATCTACTGTTCCCGTCATTACCCCGACCAACATATAAGCATCCCCCGAAGCTGTCAACGGCGTCATTGCCAAACTCAAAAACAAATCAGCTCTTGATGTAGATGAAATCCCTAATTTAGTGATAAAAAATCTGCCTCGGAAGGGTATCACCCTCTTAACAAAAATATTGAATGCCTGCCTTAACCTACAGTATTTCACTCACCCCTGGATACTGGCAGTCATCATCCCGATATTAAAACCTGGTAAGTCTCCTTATGAACCAGTCAGCTACCGTCCGGGAAGCTTACTCCCTAACTTAGCAAAAATCCTTGAAAAAAACATCCTATCCAGATTGAGTTAATTTATTGCAATAAATGACACTATCCCTGCTGCCCAATTTGGATTCAAATCCAAACACTCCACCATCCATGAACTCCTTCGTATCACCACCCACATTATTGCTAACCAAGAGGCCAAAAAGGATATTGCCATGCTACTGCTTGACAGTGAAAAAGCTTTCGACTCTGTCTGGACCTCTGGCATTATCTAAAAATTGATGGAGTTAAATTTTTCGCCGTAATTGATCAAAATCATCCGAGCATATCTCACTGATCGATTTATTCAGGTTAGAGTTGAACAATCTCTATCAACCCAATCAAAAATTGTCGCTGGGGTCCCACAGGGCTCCATTCTCTCGCCAACTCTCTTTAATATTTATATTTCTTCTGTTTTTCATAAAACTCTTCCAAATGTTAACATTGCTGTTTTTGCGGACGATCCTGCCCTTTTCGCATCCAGCACTGCGCTAACTAAAGCTGTCGCCAGACTTACAAATTCTGCTTCCCTCATAATAAATGAGTGGAACAAATGGAAAATTAAGGTCAATGATATCAAAACCGAAGCTATTATATTCGCAAAAAAAGGACAGAATGTAACATTAAAATAAGCGGCCAACATATAACCCCTTCTGTAAACGTGTAAACTTGGGCCTTCACATAGACAACAACCGTCTCTGGAAAAAACAGATGGGTCTGTCTAACTCGAAGGCTATATTAGCAAGATCATATTTTTTATTTAAATCTGCAGCTCTTGGCACCAATCTTAGATTAGTTATCTATAAGAGCCTAGTGAGACCATTCCTAATATATGGGTGCCCAATATGGTCCAAGGCTGCCTAATTGCACATTGATGAGTTTCAAGTGACACAAAATAAATTTTTACGTATTATTGTTGAATTTAACTATAGATCATCCACTATTAACATCCATAATGATTCACATGTCGAAACCATCTCTTCTTTTATCAACAGATTAACAACAAACTTCGAGGCCAATGTATCAGCACACCATAACAATTGAATCAACCACCTCAAAGTCCAAAAAAAAGTTGACAAGCTATGGATTTTCATCGACAAGTGCGGTAGGCATGGCTAATCATGGGATAAACAATGGTGAAAACTCATAAGGGACAATTATTTTGTATTTTTTCACCCATATAAATCAATAAACATTTAGCCCGGCAAGCGACCCGCGACCGAGCTAGGCCCAGGCATGGTACCCAAGCACGGCCCGAGCGTTATCATTCCTGGACTCCACCAGTCAAGGGCCAAGCTTGGGAGCCTGTCTTCGCTCATGATCAGCTAAGGCTGGGCCAATCCTGGGCTAAGCATAGATCAAACATGCGTCAATTGTAAATTCCTACCTGAGTCACACCGACATTGAACCGAATCGAACCGATACTGGCAGATATGGCGACCGGAGGTACCGATCCATTGCTAAGATGAGTATGGGCAGAAGATCGAAGCCGTTTATCGAGTACCTCGATACAGAGCTTGGTCCAATATTCGGCGGTTCGTTTTACCCTGCATCTAGAGTCATTAATTTCCCATGCAGCGGGTGGGGGATCCAGGATTTCGATCCCTTGTCGGCGGTTGTTCTTTTAGTAGGTATTGACAACAAAAGTACATATCCAAAGAAGAAGTATTTGTTTCGGCTTAAAAAAACCATTTTCTATAGATTTCAATTTTTCTATTAAATTTATAATATTGCCACCAATGGCTACTGTCCCCTTACATTCTATCATTTTTCGTTTCTTTAAAAAAGCTATTATATTATATGATACCTCAGCAAAATAATGAAGATCAAAGGATGAAAGAGTGTCAACGATGGTTGATTTAATCCTCCATCGATCGCCCATGATTTCCTCCCTTAATTCTATTGGGGGACACGTTATTGATTTTTAAGTGGTAGAGAGGCCATTAGAGACTGAAATCTCCACGATTTTTGGTCGCATCGTCATTTTTCCTGCGGTTTTAAAAAAAGTCTAAGGGATGAAACCAGTGGCATTCGAGGAAGAATTAAATTCTCCATTCAAGTCCCTGATGGGACACCGTCCCAAGGAAAGATACCGAGCGCTGGGGAATAGCCTCATTCTTGCTTGTGATGCCAGCTGTAACTACATTTAATATCGTATCGACAATGAGCAACATTCTGTCCACTTCATTTTCTCTCCTTCTTGTCGAGAGTTCTGGCCCCAGGATGTTCAGGCACTGGTCCATTTAATCCTGCCACGCTCATCCCAGCCTCGACATCCATTTTACTCTGACACGCGCATTCCACCATCAACCCCCATTTCGCCCCGATACACTCATCCCAGCCTTAATTTCCATTTGACCCTGACGAACTCATCTCAGCTTTAATCCTGCAGTTTTTGCCCTGCACTCATTCCATTATCAATTGTAACACTTTTCCCCGACCTCGTCCCGAAGATCGGCGATAGTTATTACCTTCGCCCGTTCCCGTGCTCGCATCCTAAAATCCAACCGAATTACTGCGGGCGCCAGCTAGCTTTTTATGGGCTAAAAGCTAACGAAAACCGAAAGAACGGAACAAAGGCAAGGAGGGGGGGTGCCCTGCCTTGCCCGAGTTCAGCCGACCTCATCAAACCTAAAATCCCGAAATATCCAAGAACAAGAGCACGAAAGCACAGGACGAGTGGGGTTAGAACTCGCCCTCGCGACAACACAAAATCCGTAAATCCATAAATCCCAAAAACCGGGGAGTCCGTACTCCCAAAACTAGAACGATAACCTCATTACCGTAAAACTACCCGCGAGAAGCTAGAACCGATGACGGATGGAACGGAAGCGGGAAGACCTGGGTTGCTCAGGATGCTAGGTCGTGGAGAGAGGGCCAGGGTCCACGGATACGCGACTCTAATAACCGAAATCTAGACCGAAAAATGATACAGAGAACGGATCGTGGTTCGGGATACCGAGAGCATACTTGCGGGGTTCGGGGACGCTGAGGGCGACCTCTCAGGACACCTCGCCGAGAGAGTGACGTAAGATAGCGGAGTGCCGGGAGGCTGAGAGCGTGGAGATTACTCATCCAACAGCACACTATCGAGAGCGTGCCGGGCCCACTAGGGTAGCCCCAAATGTAGAGAGCTTAACTGGGGAGAGGATGGCTCTCACTCAGAGAACATCACCAGGAAGAACATGGCCCTCACCTAGAGAACACCACCCTAGGAGGGTATTGCCCTCACTCAGAGAGTGATCCCGGGGAGAGGATGATCCTCACCTAGAGAGCGTAGAAGACCAATGCTGGGCATTGGGAGCCACGTAAGGGCTCGAGAGAGAGCTACCAGTGGTCCGCACTGGGAGCCGGCCGAAGCGGCTCTGCCGAGTGAGTGGGCAGTGTCAGCAGTAGTGCCGAGGTACCCCCACTCTCGAGTACGGCTGGGTGAGCTGCCGTGTGCCGGGACGTGCTGCCGTCGCCGCAGGGAGGGTATCCCAGGCATTAGCCTCACCTGGAGCGCGCCGAATTCGAACGTCGCCACTGATCCCTTCGAACAACCCCTTCAAAGGATCAGCCACTCGAATGCCCACCCCATCTCACATGGAGCGCTGGTACGCCAGTATGAGTCCTCTGCTATATGCCAGCAAGTCACGTAGGGGAGCTGGGAATGTTACCACGTGTCTGCCCTGTGCTGTTGCCTGTCCTCAGGCCTCCTAACACCCTAAGCACTCGGGCCCCAGCCCCCACACCCCTCGACGATTCGAGTAATTCCCGGGAGAGATTCGAGATGGCAGAAGTTTTAGAGAACTTAACCCAAAATTAAGTTTAATGTGCGGGATTTCCGAAAATCTCGTTAAACAATTCCCCATTCCACCCTGATTCACTCATCACAGCCTCAGCTCCCATTTCACTCTAATAAACTTATCACAATCTCAACCCGCCATTTTTGCACATATACATTGTAACGAGATTTTTCTCATCGCGGTTTGTAATCCCCCTGTAATGAAAAGAACACTGTTAGATGGACAGTGGAAGAGCCATCTTGCGGAGGACGGAAAGGCCTCGAATGGATGTCATATCTAGACTTTCCTCCAATGAGAGGCCAAAGGCATGGCGGTTTGGGTGGAAACTGCGACCCCCGTCGGCCCTGAGGACGTTAATAGACTGTCACTTAGTTGGTGTTTACTCAGAATGTGATAGGGAGTATTGGGACCGACGTACAGGCCGTCCAACTGCGCAACACCAATGTTGAAAGGTCAACTTTATTAGTGAGCAGGGCCCTTCGTTAATGACCAAGAGTCGAAATTTTACTTTGGACTCGTTGGTAGTGATTAAAGCTGCGCACTCGATCTGGGGTTGCGAGAAGAGCCGAGTTGTACGCTCGGACTGTGCCCCAGTGGTAACGTCCGAGGGTGGTCCTGCAGAGTTGCTCTCCTGAAGACTGGGCCTGGAGGGTTGAACTGGATGACGAGCAGGGTCCCAGTTGAAGATCACGAGTCGTAGATTTGATTTAGACTGACTTTATTTGGCGAAAAACCGCCCTTTATATACTGTTCGGGCGTGATTCCCCTACAGCCGCTGGCATTTTGAGATTTCGTCATCCAACGTTTGTTGAGGTATGGTGGGAAGCATCTTCATATGATTAACAATGTATTCAAAAGGGATGTTTGTGGACATAGTACCCTCACCCTGATGCTACCCCCCATTTTCTGGGGTGCGGGAGAAGTTTTTGAGAGAAGGACGGGACGACCACGCATTGGCCTCTCTCTAATTAATGTTCTTCTAATGTCAAAAGTGGTATGTATACCCATCTTTTTGACGTTCATGGCCCATAAATTTGACACCTCGTTTGACGATGGATAACTGTTCTTCATTAGAAGCCTGGCGTGTCAAATGGAGTGGACCCTTTGAGGCTGGAGATGTCCCCCTGTTTGGACAACAAGAAATCATCTGGCGAATTGTGCCAATTCCTGGAAGCCATCGCATAACTTTCGTTAGGTATGGGGTGCAGGTGACGTCATGGTCCCGGCCAACCCCCTGTAACCAATGGGGGGAGGCACTCGGAGCAGATGTACCCCCTAATGGCCTGCCTTTTCCTTTGTTGATATCGGCAAACCCGTGGCTGAGGTGGTCCATCTCTGAATTGCTGACATTTTTAATTCTTTGCGGCAGCTCCCATCTGCGGTTACCATTGGGGGGTTGTTTAAGTTATTGGCCCCCAAAATTCAATGGAGTGAAAAGGATCTCCTTAGCTGTGCCTTTCAGCAATTGTCTGGCTTCTTGTTGATGATTCGTGGTTTCCAGGTGTTGTCGCCTTGATGGTCACTCCTTAACGCCTTTTGGGTCATAATGACGGGCACTTGAGTACATGCTAGGTGGTCTCTTTTATTGTGGTTACTTCGCATAATCGGCATTTAGGCTGCTTTCAATGGAACATTCCTCGCTATTGTATGGGATTTTCCGAAGCCCATTTTTGGGGTTACACCAAATTTTCGGAATATTTATAAAAAATCTCAACCGTAGTCACTGCGGCGTCCGCAACACCGGCAACGTAATGATACTCAGTGAATTGAAGGGAAAAAATTAGGGGCGCCAAGTTGACATTTTTCCGAATTAATTTCCTATGGACGCGGTTTGAAACAGTATATTTTGTCATAAAGACCGTAGTCAGCGTTTCGTGGACGCGAAGCAGAGCGACGCAGCCGTAAAACACTGTCTTACAGCCGGAATGACAAAAGTCTTTATTAAGAATCATCGATTTTCCAATCGGAATTAAAACTGCGGAAAATTGTCCTAGTTGGCGCTGTCAGCATAAACTTGGCATTTTTTAATATTTCCATGGTTTTAAAAAAATAAGATTATATCATAATCAGGTCGCCTACTGTGTGATTTCAACTATTCAGTAATTGCCCCATGTTCTTGTCCTGAAGGCGATGGATACACGTCGACTTGGCGCCATTTTTTCACAAAATTTTTTTGTGATTTTTAAAATTTAATATTTATATGATTTTTTGAAAAATTGTGTGATTTCATCAATGCAGTTATTGTCCCGCGCTTCTATCTTTCGTTAAAATTTGCGTCCACTTGGCACCATTTGTTCACAACATTTTTTTATAATCTTTTTTTTATGTTAATAATTACCAAACAAATGATGCCATGAAAAGTATTGTTACTTGTTTTAAGCCTCTCCGACATGTGTTGGGTGATCATAGTAATTTTTCTCAACGAAATATAATTTGAATATTCATGTTTTAGTTTTTATTCAGTCATTCAAGTTGATTATTGAAAAATATTACATACAAAATTTAAATTTGGAGGTAATATTTTAATTAAAATATTAATACTCGATTCCAATTGTTAGAGGGTAATTCACAACAATTTAAATTAAAATATTAACAATGGAATTCTATTGCTAAAGGGTAATTCACAAATAATAAGTTATTCAGGTAATTAATTGAAGATTAAAATGCTCGAATATTCATGCACTCCAAAATTTTAATTCAAAAGATTAAATTTAGATGCAATATTTAAATTGAATATTAACAATTGATTCCAATTGTGAAAGGGTCATTTACAAACATTAAATTATCTGTTTAATTAATTTATCATGAAAATGTACGAATTCTAGAGCATTGAAAAATTAACTAAGCAAACATTTTTTATTTGGGTGTAGGTAGTGTAGGAACCACTTGGGCGCCACCCACCCAGAGTTACTCAAACCCCACGACTGCATTGTTCAGAGTAGCACGACTCCAACACGAGTGAGCGGTGGGGCGGAAGTAACTGTGAATGCTGTGGGTGCATCATAGTGGCTATCACACTGAGAAATAAAAACACAGAGTTTAATTTATTAATCCAATGTATTGTCCCCCACAAATAATGACCCCATGAATTACACAGTTTTTCTTACAGACTACTTAAATCTTTCATTCCCCGATGTACAATTATAACCGCGGCCACTAAATAACTTTCCCTCGGGGTTAATAGCACGTTTTTTCTTCATAAATGCATCTTGATATTCGCACACTAGACGATCATTAGATATGAATCGATTACTGAATAATGAATAGAACTTCTCAGGAGTAGCAAACATAGACATAGGATGCAGAAAAAGTATACAATATTGTTCACATACGCTTGACTCGTGATGCTGGAGCTGCTGGATGCTGGACTTGAAGAGTTGACAGTTGTTTCGGAGTCTTGGAGCGTGCTGGGGCACGATGGGAGGTAGTCCGAAGCTGTCGAAGTACCATCCTCTGCCATTTGGATCAACGTACATGGCAACCCAGGGTTCTCCTGGCTGAGTGTGGTCATGTGTGTTCGCTACTATAGCAGTCGTTTTCGCATGTTACCGTTCCGTACCAAATTCCAGTGGGAGTTGTCATTGGCTGATAAATCTGGTGTTAAATCGAAGGCAAAGAGGCAATACCCATAAGGGTAATCTCCACGATGAACACTATTACCATCGTTCAAAAAATGAACACTAGTGCCTGAGAAGATGGACTGGTACGACTCCATATATGAATTTTTCCCTGTAAACTCTGGCTGTAGAGGTTTGGATGGTATTTCGCGGCCATCGGCATATAATGATATATGATGTAGGGTAAAATGTTGACAGCTGAAGGGATTGAATCTTTTACCACCAACAAATGGGCGGTTCTTGACAAACACAAAAATGATGCGTTTTGGCAGCTGTCCTGTTATAAAGTTATCCAAGTACTGACCGTGAACCCCTGATGGTATTGAGACGAGTTTCACCTCGATTCTTGTAACAGGGTACTCGGCTGTTGTTTTTGATAAAGCCCTTGGGTGGAATACTAATAATCCAGGGCTCACCTTCATCCTTCGCATGATCAATGAAGTATCTGTTATTTGAATGGTAAACGGACTATTTGTGTTATCCATTAAACAAAAACTGTCCCTTGATCGAACCAGTCGGATATGAATATTTACACCGTTTATCAACGCTCGATCTTGATTGAACACATCACAATGTAAATGGCCGGTGAGATCGATTGTTTTTCCATCACTCAAATAGCATCGCGGTGAAACTAAACCTTCATTACCTTCAACAACGTCATTCATATCTTACTAGCTGTATCATCTGACCAGAGTACGCTACTCAGGTGTGAGTTCTTCGCATCGGTACCATAATTTAGAAGTGTTTCTATATAAGCTCGGTAGGCATATGCATTATTGGTAGACGTCACGGCTTTCTGATTGAAAGAGATATCCACTTGGTCGAATAACGAGTGCAATAAATTGTTGACAGGCCCAATAGTAGTGGACGGTGTAGGAGTCTTCTCCATGAATAGGGTTGGTCTTAAAACACGTAATAGTAGGCGAGTGTGATCTAAATCAATGTATTCATCACCTTGTCCTGGTATATCGAACTCGATGGGTGAATTATCCACGAGTGATGCTATTGATTTATAGTGTACATCGTATGAGGATTCTATGTTTCTCTAAGATGGGGGTAAAGAAAATAAGTCCAACTCACTTTTTACCCCCTCACACGAATGAGTGTGCAAAAACGTCATGTTTTTCCGTGAAAATATCGCCAGCTGATCGTAATTTGGTTGATTTCTTCTTCTGTCTTGCAATTTTTATACGTTTCTTTGTAGTTTTCCTCTTGCGTTTCTTCGTTACCCGTGGTTTCTTCTTACCGTGCACCCCAGATATTAACTTGCGGCGTTGGGACTGTCGCGGAACACGGCCAACCGCAGAATGAGAGTATGATAACATATTCCCAGTGTTATATGCTGAGCCAGTCATCAGCGTACCAAGTTTCTCCTTCGCCCTCCTCTTCAAATTGACACCCGATTCCCGTACGCGACTTCTCAGAGAGTCTTTCAACGGTATATCACGCTCAAGAACATCACCTATGACATTCACGCGTGAACGTAGAGCCACTCTTCCAACAGCTGATGCTCCTTGTCTGAGTAGGGGTAGTATTCGTCTGAACAAGCCACCTAGGAAACTATCAATGCCATGCCCTTTTTGATTAGCACTACATATGTACACACGACTTGTACCTCCGTGTGCACCTGTGTTGTACCCCCCTGCAGATTGTCGTAACTCCTCGAAAATGTAAGTGTTCCTAATCGCCTTTATTCGGTACGTGTGAAGTGAAGTGTCACAGTTAACGTTCCGTGTTCAAACGGTATCGGTGCTCCATATTCATCCCTTATATCTATCTTGATCGTTTGAAATTTGGTAGGTAGTAACGGTATATAAAGAGCTGGTGAAAATACTTTGATTTTCATACCGTCGTATTTATAATTATCAATGTCCAATGGTACAATACGCATTAATGGTGTGTGTACATCACCGGTTATACAGGTTTCGCATATATCCGAGTATACGTCCATAGTTTGAGGAAGACCTCGTGATAATGAAGCTGACGTCTGATCATCGTACGCACGTGTTTGGTCACATAATACCACACTTTTGTCATCAGATCCAAAACCGAGAAGTTTTTTCACTAAAGGTGCTAAGTGCAGAATATGAAAGATATGTGCACAAGAAGTACCGCAGGTTCGTTCTCCGGAGACGCAGCCCCCGCAATTGATAACAAATTTGATATGGTCTTTCATGAATGGCATGTCATTCATACAATCCAGCAAATCTGTAATACTATTGTATACGCCGTGTTGAAGATTCCCCTCTCCACCCCTCTCGGTATCGTCACCGCCACTACTATCCCCGTCCTGCAGAAGATCGTTGGTCTTCAACTTGACAATTTGTCGTTCGCCTTGGGTTAAATAATTTCTGCTCTCCAGTGATACGTGATTGTTGTTACTTGTAGGTATATGCAAAAAAGTCATAGGTATATGAATTTCCAAGAGAGCCACACTCTACAGGGTGCCCCAGAAGTACATGCTAATCCTTTACCAGCATGTACAGGCGGTGATTCTGAGCCGAAAAGTCCTTTTCCACTTTTGCATCAAAAGCACCCCCCCTCAGATATTGGGGTAAACACGAGAGCCAATGACGCTGCAGCGTTAAACGGCAGTACGTCCGTGTGGCTCCGACACATGCATGAGCGACGCCCCTTCCAGGCAGCGGGCTATGTGAAAAAGAAGAAAAAAGAACTTTTCGGCTCAGAAGCAGCCCCTGTACATGCTGGTGAAGGATTAGCATGTACTTCCGGGACACCCTGTATATACCCGGTAAATTGACAACCTCCGGTAAATATGTGATGTAACTGGTAGTTTTATTATCGGGGTAATACTGCATACTACTGTTGCTAGGCAGTACAATCGAAAAATTGTTCTCCAGTTGACTCATTCTTTTCCTTTACGAGTCTGTATTCTGGATAACTGTTCTTCGTAGAATATCCCATCAATATCCTCACTTTTGAGGTCTTGTAACATATACACTGCTGGATTACGGTAATGAGTGACCAGTTTGATTTTAAAAACTTCTTCACTCCACCCCGACTCGTATCCTTTCTTGAATGCTGCTTTTGCTGCACTGATCCGCACCTCGTCACCGCAGTTGTATTTAAGCTGTCTAGTCTCACTGGACTTACAGTTAGTACTGTGCCTTTTGGAGAGATTTTCTGCTGCTAACAGTTATTTTTTACAATTAACTTCACACGGACGAAAACGAGTTCCGGAATGATTTGTATGATTGTAAGCGTCCAAAATTTACTGAAGAACAGCGACGTAGCGCTTGGTACGGGAATATGTGAAATATCTCCATAATCTGTCCTTCAGCGTTCTGTTAAACCGTTCAACGATGGCTGCTTTTATATCAGGATTTCGTGTTACACGATATTGAATACCATACTTGTTTTGAAGTTGTTGAAATTCCGAATTTACAAATTCCTTACCGCGATCTGTTTGAAGAAGTCTCGGAGTACGTGGTTGTCAATTGGTCGTAAGTATCCGTCTGAATGCTTGGGTTACTGCCTTTGCATTCTTATTTGTCAAAGGCTGTACCCACGCATATTTACTGAGAACATAGATGACCGCTAGCATATAGGAGAACCCGTCATTGTATGTGGATATAGCACGAAGATCAACTAAATCAGCCTCCCAAACAGCATCGACTTCAGATACGTTATATGAGCGCCTATTATAACGGTGACCTACCATTTTATGCATATTGTACGCATCCTGTTGCTCCAGCCAATTCCGGACATCCTTATGTTTGCTAATGTTTTGTAGATTACGGGCCCCAGCAAATGCAGCGGGATGATTAGGTTTGTAATAAATGTCTACTAAGTGGTTCACTTACGCAGTTCTACCCATCGTATTTTCAGGGACCCACCACCTTGAGTACTACTGATGCTATTGTACGATTCGTCACTGAATTCCTCTTGTATAGGGTTTATAAACTGTTGATGCCGCTGTCCGTTACCTCGAGGCGTCGACGTCTCGATATGGATAGTTGACCGTAACAACTCTTCGTTACCAATTAACTCCCGAGGAACATTATACGCTTTTTGTACCCTACCAAATAACTTAAGTGCTAACTAAATAAGTGCCCCGTTGATGCTTAACACACCTTCTCTGTCCCATGATATAACCTCCTTTTGCATGGCTTGCAGTTTGCGTAAGAGTGCTGCAGCGTTCTTTCGGTATCTTTTCAGTACACTTTCAATTATTGACCTTGATTGAATATTATCATCAGTGTAATCATGTATCCGAGAGCTAGAAAAACGTGGAAGGTCTGGTGTAATTGGACAAAGTTTTTGGTAAGGTGATTATGTTGAGTCATCAAAAGTCTCTGTATCCATTGACGTCTTATGAGAGTTGTGTATTGTAACGTGACATTATCGCGGGGAATGAAAAATTCTCATTACCTTCGCCCTACTTCCCCTAAGCCTAATGAAACCTCTTAAAATTTAACCTTATGGGCACCAGGTAATTTTTCGTCCGGAATTACCAAACCGGAAAAAGTCCATAACCCTAAACTTAACTAAACTAGAAATTCACTGTGTCGGAAATCGTCCCTCAAACTTCTAAAACTCTAACTCAAAACGATACTCTAAAATCAAAAAGGAAATCTGAAGGAAACGGAAAGGATAATTAGGCTTTTGGGGAAAGGTGATGGTCCTGGGATTGCTCAGTATGCCAGTTGTGAAGAGAGGGGTGGACCGTAGATGGGGGCAAGGTTACTGCAAAAATCCGGAAAAATAAAAAAAAAGGAAAGAGGAGGCGAGAAATAAATTAATGCAAGAAAACATTGTCCTTACGTGTTCCGCTATTCATGTAAAAATTCGGTCCAATAATAACAAGTGATAAACAATTTCATAAGGCTAATCTGCTTCCAAATTTCATTAGCAAGTTTTAACTTTCTCTAAATATCAGCGTTCCAGCGAAATCCCCCATATAAACTTAATTGTACTCTTTAATTATCGCGAAGTATGAATTTTCTCACAGAACCCTGAATACAACTTCAACTGTGTCGTTAAATCGCCGTGAACATCAATTATTCAACAAAACACGAAATATTTTGTTGATTATTCCATACTCACATAGAATAATCGCATCGGAATGCCGCCTCAAGGGTTATCGATCGGCGATAATCCGAGGAATAACCGAAATATTTTTTTCGCTCGGGAAGTCGATAATTTCCCGGAATCAGACCGTCAACGAGTGAGCGAGAGAGAGAGAGAGAGAGCGAGAGAGACGGCACGACGCCTCGTCGCTCGGTTAGCAGGGAGGAGAAATCCACCACAATAATGCCAACTTCCCTTAAAAATTGGATCAGTCGGAATCCGTCAAGTCGATTCCGGAAAACCCAGAACAATACTATCCTGGACACTATTCCCCACAACCCCACGAGCTTTTAGACATAAAAGTACATAATTAACCCCGTGGGATCAATTAATAACCGCGAGGAAATTTTACGCGCGATTCCCCACCTGTTGCACATAACCGCTCGTTGGCGACCTCGATTGCGCCACGAGGGAGAACCACTGGCCTTGTTCGTTGGCTGTGCACAATTTCCCAACAATCACCGTGAGAACACCCTCAAAATCTCACAGAATTCCACCAATAACCTCCAAACCGCAGTCGGGGATAACACAAACCTCTTCAAAACCACCCAAATTTTGGGGGACACAACCGATGCCATTTCCATGGCTCAGAAAAATCTCATAACCACCAATAATTATCAGGGAGCCGCCAAAAAGGGGAAACACCTTTAAGTAACACCGTAAAAACTCACTTTGGATCCCCTGGACGCCTTTTTTTTCCTCTTTTGGACCATCCTGGGTATTATCAGGTGCTCTCGGATGCCCTGGGATGTCCTCGGTGTTGCACTGTATCACTGTAATCACTCACGTATCTCCTCTTTCACGGTCGAAGTGTAACTGTTTTTCGGAGGTCAGTGTCGCGTGACGCTGACCCCCCTAATCACGCCTACCAATCGATCGGGTGTCGATTGGTGGATCCCTCTGCCCTATTTCGGGCGAAGTCCGTCGCGGGAGAATTAATTCAAATTTGAATTAATTCCCCATCCCTCAAATTAATCAATCACCTTCCTCTCCCCAGGATCGGTTCCCCTGGGTTCTCGGGATTAAAAGACCCTTATTCTTAATTCTTAATCCTAATTTTATTTTTCTAACTCTTAATTCAATTGGCAATCCGCAGGGATAACGACTGATTTTATCCCGACCGGCCTTCCACCCGTATTCAGTCTTGGCAATTCGTAGGGGTAGTGACTGAATCTACCCCGTACGACCTTCCACCCGTAATCAGGCTTTGATGACTCGCGCATCAAATCGTCAATGATAATCAACTTTGGACGTGAAACAGAACTATAATCTTGAATTTGTGGTAATCATTCATGGAATTCTTTTAGATTAGCGTTTAGGTATTGTGCATATGTGGGCTGCCATTCCGCATAATATAGGAGAATTCGTGAAAATTTTGTGCCGGCCATAGAAGAGAGGTATTGCAAAAATGTTTTCACAAACACTGTTTTCCCACACCCGGTGGGTCCGCTTATTATAGTTGTCCACGGATGTTTCCAGCATGTATCCATGATCGCGACTGATGGTGAAGGTCTGTGAGTATCAGGTTTTATACATTATAGTATAGATAATGCACAATAAATAAGAGAAAAATACTGTAGAAAAGGTTTTCCTGTGAGAAATTCCTTTATTCTTTATCATAATAACCACGCATCTACAGAAGAATTTTTGTGTATCCAATCACGAAGCTGATGAGCCTGGGATAGCGCGCAATATACGTGGTGGGTACTTTTTTTCCATTCAACTTCGCATGGTAATCACACACAATTGACGGTTTATCCATCTTACGAAACGGTGGGCAATCGTCTTCTTCTTCTGTGAGATCTACAGCTTCTTTTGCTGTGTGTTTTCTGATGAAATCTGCTTTGTAAGAGCCCCGTACAAATATCCGGTCTGCACGGCCCACTACACTGCGTAGATGATTTTGAATTAGCTCGTTGAATGGAATGCTCCCGATGCACCAATCGATACCATGATGATGTGTAGTTACCCATTCATACCCCTTTCTGTATTTGTACGGTATTTTCAATATTTCACCTGGTTTCAAAAGACAGTGCAGTGACAATTCACGTTTAAGTGCAACTACCACCATTTCCTTTGCGATGAAACGGTTTATAACGGTTAGCCCTTTATAACCTTGTATATCCACAACAATATCCATAACGGCGTGTTACTCCGACCCAAATATAACCAAGATTGAGACGTGATAAAAGAATGGGAATACCATTGGTAGGGAGTTGGGTAAAAAACGCTGACAATACGATTTCATATTTTTTACGAACTATCACATATCGTTTAGTAGTCATTCGTTGGAGACATATCCGTAGGGTACGGTACTATATACATTTCTAAATTGTCTTTTAGTGCTACAAACAGAAGCCATTTTTACTTCTTTCTTTGTTACTACCTGGTGATATTCTGTACGGCTGATTGCGTCGTATGACAAGACTATTGGACCCTTCGTGTCACGCGTCACCATTTCTCTGACTGCCTTATAATTAATTTGATAAAAAATGCTGGCTATTATTAAACTTTAATGTGATACCTTTAACTTAACAAACTTCTTTTGTCTCGCTATTACGTGTTTGGACTAGATAAGCATAGAATTTGGGATCACCCGATACAAAAGGCTTGATATAACTACCCTCACCATAATCTTCCAACTCATTAGTTCAATCTCCGAGAAATTTACCGCATTCTGGTTCCCATTGACCGTCTTTGGATACAAATTTTCTGGAATCTGTATCACAATATAGAACTCTCTCTTGAAGTCTTTCTAGATAGCTGCACAATTTGAGGCGGGCGTGTGCTGTTGTGTAAGCCGCAATAACAACGTTAGATGTAGGTGTCGGTAGAAGCGACTCATTTGCATATATAAAGTTTACATACATCATTTTTTCGTTCACAAGGAGCAATCCTGTAATTATTAATTCAGAGCTATTGATTATTTCCAACAGTCTTTGTCTTGATACAACGATTTCCGTTTGTGGTAAGTTCTCTCGTTGCCCAAATTTTTCCCAGAATGCATTGAGAATCATCTTTGCTAAAGCTCTATACCCTGGGTTACGCTCTATCTTGTGTTTCTCGAGCAAGATACCCTCGTTGTCAAAATATTCTTGTACGTAGGTATTTTTATCTTCATCGGTTAAACACCCTTGAGGATAATCGGAGGCCTCTTGCTTTTCTTTTAAGAACGTATCCACATATTTATTGAATAATCCATCTATATTACTCTGACGATTGTACTGAACGATCTCGTATTGATAAATTTCAAATATTTTGACTACGCGATAGCCCTTTTCAACGGCCTTCCCCAATTCATCCGCAACCCATGTACCTGTAAACCCCCGATCTTCGTCGGATCGATGATCACAAGCATCCTGATTCAATGTTTCACAACATGAGCGGCATAACGGAAACATTAGACGTCCATGAGTGCGGTATGGAAGCACCGGGAGGTATAAATTGACTGGTGCAATAATATTCCATTTTACAAGGCCCTCCACATTATCGAGATTGTTATTAGTGCCTGTTATTGCTACACACTCATCATCTACGTAAACTTTGGGGTGTCCTTGGGTGTCCGTGGGTATCCTTGGGGATCTTCATCGGTTAAACACCCCTGACGATAATGGGATAATGGGAGGCCTCTTGCTTTTCTTTTAAGAACGTATCCACATATTTATTGAATAATCAATCTATATTACTCTAACGATTGTACTCAACGATCTCGTATTGATAAATTTCAAATATTTTGACGACGCGATAACCCTTTTCAACGGCCTTCCCCACTTCATCCGCAACCCATGTACCTGTAAACCCCCGATCTTCATCGGATCGATGATCACAAGCATCCTGATTCAATGTTTCACAACATGAGTGGCATAACGGAAACATTAAACGTCCATGAGTGCGGTATGGAAGCACCGGGAGGTATAAATTGACTGGTGCAATAATATTCCATTTTACAAGGCCCTCCACATTATCGACATTGTTATTAGTGCCTGTTATTGCTACACACTCATCATCTACGTAAACTTTGGGGTGTCCTATCGGGTATTTACCAGTTTTATTCACGAACGGGTACAACGATGTAACATCGAGATATTTGATCTTTTCGTTATCACTTGTATCGTAAAGCGTGACATAATTTTCTGTACGACCGCCAAAGAATGCATCAAGAGGGTTTAATTCTACATTTTTAATCAGTGGGTCACTGTTTATGAAATTTCTCTCATGCACGGAATTATTCAGCTGTTCATCGAAAGCACATTCCCACATTTCGATCAAATTGTAGCCGAGATTGCGAATCGTATTAGCTGTTAACATTGTACTTTCATAGCGAGTATCAAGTGAGTTGCCTACGCGTAGCTCTCTGTGCCTATTTATTTCATAACATGACGTACACCCATGTCAAAAGCAGCCGTAAAACTGGAAGACACTCTTTTGTTGATTTTCATTCTCACAATAACCATCGACAATCACACCTCATGGCAATCGATATTCTTTAGTGTTACCGGCATGGATAATACGATTTTCAGTACGTCTATGCTCTAACAATAACCATGATATAGCTTTCTTTGACTGTGTGCTTGTGTATCTGTACGTACCACCTAATGGTAAAATACCAATTGTGTCAGACTGCATAAAATTAGTTCTGTAAACTTTGGAACAGACCGATACAATGGTACTACATTGGGTGAATGGGCAAATTTCTCTCTTCTTGAGGAGCAATTCATGAAAAAGAATACACGCGCGTCACAAAATGATGACGTCTCCTCGGCAGTAAAATTCTAGCTCTTGTGTGAAATTAAAAACGTAATTCTCGTTCAATATTTGATTGTGCCATTTCAATAGTTTGTCGTAGTCTTTTTTGAACATCATACCGGGGGAAAAATAGTGTAAATCTGATAACGGGCCTACGTAGTCAATACTTTCAGGCACGTTGAAAAAGTGAGGAAAATACCCCTTCACTACATCATTATCGAAGCCGAATGATTGCGGTAACACTGACAACTGACACCCAAATACGATCGCCGTGAAACTAAGCCTTCATTACCTTCATCAACGTCATCCATCTTACCGGGTGTATCATCTGCCCACAGTACGCTACTCAGGTGTGAGTTTTTCGCATCCGTACCATAATTTAGAAGTGTTTCTATATAATCTCGGTAGGCATATGCATTATTGGCAGGCGTCACGGCTTTCTGAGTGAAGGAGATATCCACTTGGTCGAATAACGAGTGCAATAAATTGTTGACAGGCCCGATAGTAGCGGACGGTGTAGGATTCTTCTCCGTCACTAGGGTTGGTATTGTAACACGTAATAGTAGGCGAGTGTGAGCTAAGTCAATGTATTCATCACCTTGTCCTGGTATATCGAACTCGATGGGTAAATTATCCACGAGTGATGCTATTGGTTTATAGTGCACATCGTATAAGGATTCTATGGCTGTCTGCGTTGGGGGTAAAGAAAATAAGTCCAGTTCACTTTTTACTCCCTCACACGAATGAGTATGCAAAAACGCCATGTTTTACGTGAAAATATCGGCCACCGTTCGTAATTTAGTTGATTTCTTCTTCTTCTGTCCACCAATTTTTATACGATTCTTTGTAGTTTTCCACTTGCATTTTTTCGTCGCCCGCGGCTTCTTCCTCTTTTGAGCCTCAGATGTTAACTTGCGACGTTTGGACTGTCGCGGAGCACGACCAAGCGCAGAATGAGAGTATGCTAACTGTGACGTACCCCGTTTTTTTTTGCCGAGAGAGAGAGCCGCGCCCAACCCGCGAATCTCACACCAGTGTAGGAAATTTAATAATTAATTAAACATTAACATAAAATCACGGTTTCGCGATTTTCCCGGCCAGCCCAGAGGCTATGCTAAGGCGGTTTAAACTTTTAGGATTTTCCCTGCCAATTCCGGAATTAGCAGGAGATTAGGGAATTTTAGGGGAATTTAGGGTGGGAAAAATTACACGGGTTATTCCCTGCCGAATCAGCAGGAGATTAGAGATGTACTAAGGAACGTTTAGGGTTAGCTAAGGATTTTGGGATCAGTAAGTAGGGTGGGAAATCGTGTCGGTCCTCAATCTCGTCGCGAAGAGGGATAAAATGAAATTATCATCCGACGTAGACTTGGGGGTTATCCCGTTCGCAAAATCATCCCGGGATGAACCGTATGGCTGCGAGTGCCAGCACCCTTGAAAGAGGGATTCGTGAGGAATTTTAGTGTACGCGTTAGTGTTGGAAGGTCGGCGGTGGTGTTACGACCGACACCTCCCCGAATTGCCGTATTAGTTAAGTTTAGTTCATGTTAGTATATCCACGGATCCCCGGGGGAAACAAGCGGGAAAAGACTAGCCGCGATAATTAGGGTTATTAGGAAAAATTAATTAGGATTAGGTCCCCCGTTCAAATTTGAATGGGGAGAAATTAGAGCGCCAGGACAATTAGTGCCATCGCGCTTAATCCACCGGAACTAACGCCCCGGTGAGGCATGAGTTCCGCCATTTTTGGCAGTTATCGCCAGGACATACGAGCCAACGGACGAGTTTTTCCCCAGAGTGCCAAAAAGAGAAGAGGACAATGGGAGGATCCCACCCAGCTCGCAAGCTGCGTGGACAGGTGAGGAGATTTATGTAAATCTATCCCAGTAACACCGGTTACTGGAGATCGCATAATTATTTCGGCTCGCGAGTGAACATTTATCCTGTTCGATCAACGGATCGAACAGCGTTTCCCTCCGTTGAGGCGTCGCGAGTGCTTCTCAGCCATGGTTTATCCGAAAAACCACGGCTGATCGCGTGTGGGGAATTATTCATCCCACAGGGCCGTCCCTGTGGAGGTTTAGGCTCATATGACGCAAGGAAACGTGTGAAAATCCCGGGGGAAACCGTCGAAAACCCCCGTGGAAACGTGAGGAATTTACTCGGGTAACCTTGAGGGGTGTCCATACCGTCGAGGTTGCGAATGTTTCCCCCACTCCGCTCCGCTCAACGTTGAGCGTGAATTCCAGCACAACGGTGCTGAGAAAATCCCGTGTCCTAAAACGGAGATATAGCGATCCCCTTACGTGGTGGAGTTCTCCAATTTTGGGAGGATGTTCGCGAACATTCCCCCTCGCTGGTGGAGTTTATCCGACGCCGATCGGTGGAGGCATCGAGGCGTCGCGGATTTTTATCCGTCGGAAAATTCTTATGTACGCGTACCGTATACGTTGCGCGTAGTGCGATCTCTCTCGCACCTCATCTTCCATCTCTCTCTCGCTTTCCTATAACGCCACTTCCAGGCTCGCCGAGAATTTTCTCGGTGATAGAAAAATTCCTAAATAATTAATTTAATTCATTTTTTTTTTGGGATTAATCCCGGACCTCTCCCGAGGGCCCGCGGAATTACATGGAGTTGAAATTCTATAATTCATTCATGGGGAAAATTTATAATTAGCCCTTTTATGGGGCCCTGAATTATCGGAAAAATCCCGAGCCTCTCTTGGGGACTCGTGGAATTGCGGGGAGCCTTCTTTTTTTTTGGGGAAAACTTGAAATAAATTATATCTACGGGGTCCCGAATTTTCGGAGAAATCCCGAGCACCCTCCGGTGCCTCGCGGACTTAAGGGGGGGTTTGCTTTTTCTTCTTCTTGGAAATCATCACCGCCATGGCGGGTGAATTGAATACCGTCAGCCTCGGTCGACTGGGAAATCTCCGACATCACTGTTCGGGTTCGCCTTAATAAAAATTAGTTAGTTTTGGAAAAGTGAATACGGTTTTGAGAAATTATTTATTTGAACATTTTCGCCCTTTTCCCCGAATCCACCCCTCTCGCCGCAACCTAGCATGCTGAGCAGCGCAGGTATCCGTTACCTCTCCCTCAACCCCCTTGCTGAATTAGATATAAGTACGGGTTAGTGATACGTTTTTCGGTTTTAATCTAGATTTTAGTTTTCGAGTTGCTCATTTCTCGATCAGAAAAAAATTAGCTGGCGCCCGGCAACCTTTTCAGGTCCCGCTTTAGTTAAGTTTTTGCATCGGCGAGGAGGCCAGAGGGAGGAAGGGCGAAGGTGATGGGTATTTCCGGTCGCTTAGGGAAATGTCACGATGCATAACATATCCCCAGTGTTATATCCAGAACCAGTCATCAGCGTATCAAGTTTCTCATCTGCCCTTCTCTTCAAATTGATACCTGATTCCCGTGCACGACTTCGCAGAGAGTCTTTCAGAGGTATATCACGCTCGAGAACATCACCTATGACATTCACGCCTGAAAGTAGAGCCTCTCTTCAAACAACTGATGCTCCTTGTCGGAGTAGGGGTAGTATTCTTCTGAACAACCCACCTAGGAAACTACCAATACCGCGCCCTTTTTGATTAGCAGTGCCTATGTACACACGCCTTATACCTCCATGTGCACCTGTACTGTATCCCCCTCCAGATTGTGGTAACTCGTCGAAAATGTAGGCGTTCATAATTCACCTTCTATTCGGTGCGCTTGAAGTGAAATGTCACAGTTAACGTACCGTGTTCAAATGGTATCGGTGCTCCATACTCATCCCTTATATCTATCTCGATCGTTTGAAATTTCGTACGTAGTAACGGTACATAAAGAGCTGGTTAAAATACTTTGATTTTCATCCCGTCGTATTTATAATTATCAATGTCCAATGGTACAATGCACGGAGCGTGCACATCGCCGGTTATATAGGTTTCCCATATATCTAAGTATACGTACATACTTTGAGGAAGACCTCGTGATAATGAAGCTGGTGTCTAACCCTCGTACGTTCGTGCTTGGTCGCATAATATCACGCGTTTGTCTTCAACTGCAAATCCGACAAGTCTTTTCACTAAAGGTGCTGAGTGCAGAATATGAAAGATATTTGCACAAGAGGCACCGCAGATTCGCTGTACAGAGACGTAACCGCCACAATTTATCATGAATTTTATATGGCCTTTCATGAACGGCATCTCGTTCATACTATCCAGCAAATCTGTAATACTATCGTATACGCCATGTTGAAGAGTCCCCTCCGCTTCACTTACGGTATCACTGCGGTCGCTACCATCACCGTCCTGTAGGAGGTCGTTGGAATTCAGCTTTACAATTTCTCGTTCCTCTTGGGTTAGATAATTTCTGCTCGCCAGTGACACGTAGATGTTGATACTTGCAGGTATATGCAAAAAGGTCATAGGTATATGAATTTCCGAGAGAGCCGCACTCCACCTACCAGGTAAATTGACAACTTCCGGCAAATATGTAATGAAACTGGTAGTTTTATTATCGGGGTAATACTGCATACTGCTGTTGCTAGGCAGTACAACCGAAAAATTGTCTTCTAGGTGACTCATTTTTTCCTTCCACGGCCCTGTACTCTGGATAATTCTTCTTCGTAGAATATCCCGTCGATGTCTTCACCCTTGAGGTCTTGTAAGATATACACTACAGGGTTACGGTAATGAGAGACGAGTTTGATTTTAAAAACTTCTTCGCTCCACCCCGACTCGTATCCTTTCTTGAATGCTGCTTTTGCTGAACTGATCCGTACCAGGTCACCACAGTTGTATTTAACTTGTCGAGCCTCACTAGACTTACAGTTAGTACTGTGCCTTTTGGAGAGGTTTTCTGCTGCTATCAGGACATTGTTATAATTAACTTCACACGGACGGAAACGAGTCCCGGAATGCCTTGTATGATTGTAGGCGTTCACAATTTGCTGAAGAACATCGACGTAGCGCTTGGTGCGAGAATATGTGAAATATCTCCATAATCTTTCCTTCAGTGTCCTGTTAAACCGTTCAACGATTGCTGCTTTTATATCAGGGTTTCGTGTTATACGATATTGAATCCCGTGCTTGTTTAGAAGCTGTTGAAATTTAGAATTTACAAATTCTTTGCCGCGATCTGTTTGAAGAAGTCTCGGGGTACGTGGTTGTCGATTGTTCATAAGTATTCGCCTGAATGCCTGGACTACTACCTTTGCACTCTTGTTTGTCAGAGGCTGTACCCACGCATATTTACTGAGAACATCGATGACTACTAGCATATAGGAGAACCCGTCATTGTATATGGATATAGCACGAAGATCAACTAAATCAGCCTCGCAAACAGCATCAACTTCAGATACGTTATATGAGCGTCTATCATAACGGTGACGTACCATCTTATGCATATTGTATGCATCCTGCTCCTCCAGCCAATTCCTGACATCATTACATTTGTGAATGTTTTGTAGGTTACGGGCACCAGTAAATGCAGCGGGGTGGTTAGGGTTGTAATAGATGTCAGCCAAGGGGTCCACTATCGCAGTTTTACATTATACGCTTTTAGTACCTATCCAAATTACTTTCTCCATTTTTTTCTTTCGTGACCGCATTGCCTCGTTAATAAGATCGACTATGTTTGAATTCTTGATAAGTATCCCGTTGATGCTTACCACGCCTTCTCCGTCCCAAGATATAACCTCCTTTGGCATGGCTTGTAGTTTGCGCAAGAGTGCTGCAGCGTTCTTTCGATATCTTTTCGGTACACTTTCAATTATTGATCTTGATTCAATGCTATTATCAGTGTAATCGTGTATCCGGGAGCTAGAAAAACGAGGAAGAACCGGCGTAATTGGAGAAAGTTTTTGGTAAGATGATTCTGCTGAGTCGTCAAAAGTCTCTGTATCCATAGGCATCTTATGAGAGTTGTGTATTAACCCAAGATAACGTTGCAAAATCTGTTGATATGCGTTCCATTTCTCACGTTCATCAGCGTAGGAATCTGATTCGAGGATTTCTTTCATTTCATTATCTAGACGTGTCAATGTTGTTCCCTGTGTTTGTACACTTTTCTGCGTAGCGATACGATTATCAGGTTCCATGAGGATCTGGCCCCTGTCATCAGTAATGGCACCAATCCTGTCCTCCGGAACAAGTACCATCTTCCGTGCATACTCCATCTCTTTGATTGTCTTGCTCTTACTATTTACTAATGAGATTTGAAATCAAAGTACCGAGTATAGGTGCTAGAAGCAGAGGCAGGAACCATCCTCTTTGAACGATGATCTTCTTCTTTCTTGATAGACATTTTGTACCAGTAGCCAAATCACGAAGTACTTTTTTATACGGTTTTAATTTATCTTTATGAGATTTACAAATTGGTATATTACCTCGTAAAATGTTCAGTGCACCCTCACATATACACCGTATTAACCCCTTATCAGCTTTTCTAAGTAACGCCTGTCGCTGTTCTTTATTCAAATGACAAAGGGCCTGGAGGACAATTGTCATTTTTTTACTGGGCGTACCTCGCGCCGCCATGGTCCAAGAAATACTGACCCGTGTATTGATTCTTACTTTTGATTTATACCTTTCCGGGGTACATACACGAACTGTTTTGGGTCGTTTGGGAAGATAGAACTGCGTACTCGATAATCTTCTGGCGTAGATTGTTTCAGATCCAATAGTATATAGCCATGGGGTCGAGAGGTGGCGTCTAGGTAGGCTTCTTGTAAAAATTTGGGGTTATCAGGATAAACTTGCAGCGCGAGGTGTTGAATTTGTGCACGATCCCGGGGGTTCTTAAAAAGTACAATGTAATTCGAGTTCAGAGAAATATCCCTCTGACCACGACCATGATGAAATATATTCTGGGTTATGAAAATTACACTTAGATTTTTATGATGACTACCTTTGGTGAAGAGATCGGTAATAGTATGGTTCGATGACTCACGCATCAAATCGTCAATAATATTTAATTTTGGTCGTGTATCAGAACTATAATCTTGACTTTGCGGTAGTCCTTCACGGAATTCTATTAAATTAGCGTTTGGGTATTGTGTATATGTGTGCTGCCACTCCGCTTAATATAGAAGAATTCGTGAAAATTTTGTGTCTGACATTGAAGAAAGATATTGCAAAAATGTTTTCACAAAAACTGTTTTCCCACACCCCGTGGGTCCACTTATTATAGACGTCCATGGGTGTTTCCAGCGCGTATCCATGTTCGAGACTGATAGTGAAGGAGTGAGGATATCGCGTTTTTATACATCATGGCGTCGATAATAAACAATAAATAACGGAACATCTGTAGGTAAGGTTTCCATGTGAAAAATTTTTTTTATTCTTTATCGTTACAACCATGCCTACACAGAAAAATTTTTGTTTAACCAATCACGAAGTTGATGAGCCTGGGCTAGGGCGCAACTATTCTCTAATCGATAACTATAACTGATTTTTTTATAAGGATTCATCTAAACCGTAGGGATTTACTGCTGTCTCTACTTATTACTTTAATGATTATTTTAGTGCAGCGAGTCTGAGGAAAATTAGAAAAGGTAACAGGTAGCTAGTTAATCGGGGATTTATAGGGTAGTTTTTCCCGGATTTTATTTAGATAGCGGTAGCTTTTCGCGAGTTTTACTAAGGTAGCAGGTAGCTTTCTTGGCGAGATTTAGGTAGCTATTTGCCAAGTCCGGGGATTTATTCAGGTAATTTTCCCGGAAGTTTTTAGGTAGCAGGTAGCTAATTGACGAGGTTCCCGGGACTCTTGTTGGTCAGGTATTTATCTAATTTTTCGGTTCTTTCTCGCCCTTAATCTAGGTAATTACCCTACAGGAATACAAGTGACGGATTGGACTGGAATTTCGTCACAAGTTACAGAAAGAAAATAAATATACTTAACCAATATTTCAATAAAAGATAACGCCTGAAATCTTTCCGTAAATCTAAGACACTTCTTTCCCGTGTTTAATTGAAGCGTACTCACGCAATACTTGTATTTTGTTGGTATGAAGGTTATCTGGTTCCTTCTCCCTTTTTTTGCTATGTCCCTCGGTCTTCTTGCTTTCTTTCGTAACCAGTATTAAGTAGATTTAACTCTATTAAAACTACTCGACCGGTCAGGAACGTTCACCCACTTGAATTGAATTCATGTGTTTGTACTGTAGAAATGTTCATGTGTTGTAATTTCGTTTTTATTAAGTCCCTCACAATGAGAATGTTTACACAGCACAAGTTGTAAAACCTCATATCTGTATGTGGTACCGCGAGCCCGAATATAGGAAGGTTTTCCTTGATTAATTAAATCCGATAGTCATCTACTACGTTTTCGATGAGTTCCCACGCACAAGCTTTATAATTTTAATAAACGGTTGTATGGGAAGGATTAATTTCTCAGATCAAGTCCCGGTATCACTCCACCAAGGTTTTAATAACTTCGCATATGTTTCCAGACTAATTTTTCGAATCAATTTTGGGGAGTTGATCGCGTTGGAGTTAGTTTTCGTGGCGGTTTTCCATTGGTGGAGTGATTTGAGCTGATCTCGATTTTTTTTAATTCTCGCGGGTGGGGCAGTTTGTTGGTTCAGCGCTTTTAGCGCTGCCAGCGTTCCACTTGTTGCCGGCCCTGCCCGCTCAGCTGTTACCACGGCCCATTTCCAATCGGACCGCGTGGCGAAACAGCTGACTGTTGACAAGTACGCATTTTTTTTTAACGTGGAACAATTCGGCGTTTGCCCCAATTTCACAATTCACTTACTTCTTTTTTGTTCGAATGTGCATGTTGCCGCTGATGTTCAAACAATTTACCACTTCGCATGGATAAGAGATCTCTCATGACTGGTTAGTGCGTAAATTTCCAATATTGCACATCATATGTGGTTGTGTGATCGATGTTTGTGTCATTTCCGCGAAAAGCAACATTATGAA
>NW_011887896.1:139610-148124 GCF_000806365.1 Fopius arisanus | reverse complement strand
AAATGATAGGCAGCTATCACTCGTGCCATAACTGCCCCACGAGTCACTGCCATAAAGTAAGAGAGTAACCCCGAAATGATCCTGTGAAGAGTTACTCCGAAGAGAACTGCGAAAAGACCTTGAAGAAGTGTGAAAAGACAAAGTGTGAGAAAAGGGACTATCAATGAAGGAGAAAGAGAGTGAAGAATACTGTGGTGGAGAAATATTGCGAGGAGAGGAACTATTCTCGTGTGTGAAAGGAACTATTGGAAAGATTGTGAGGAGGAGAACTATTGTGGAGAGGATACACGGAGAGAGCAGAGAGAGAGAGAAGGAAGGAAGGAGGCAAAAGCCCAGAGGAAAACCGAGAGAATTCTGAGGACACCATTCCCCGTGAGTGCCCCATTTTTTATTCCCTGCCCCAACGAATTTCCCTGCCCCGTGCCAATTTCCCCCCAACGGTGAGCCTCCACTAAATTTATTTTAGTTGTAGATTAAGCCCCCTATTAATTATTACCTTTTCAGTCGGCCCCCTCACTTCTCCCCCATTTTCCAGAGTTAGAGCCTCCCCTTCTTTTTATTATATTATTTCGCGTAGCCGCAAGTGAGTTGGCCTTACCCCCCACCCTCGAGTTATATTAGTTAAAAGGCCCGGATTATTTTGATGTAATAGTTTGTAAGAAGAGTAGAATGCAGATAGTCAATTTATAAATCCCCCCGAGTAATTATTGAGAATCCCCCTCCCTCTTATTATTTCAGGTCCTCCCATAAATTATAATAAATTTCCCTTTCATTTTGTAGATTATCGTAAAATTCCCCAATATCGTGCCTTCGCCGGGAATTATTATATTTTAATTCTCCGGCCAAGGTCACAAAGTGTAAAATGATTCTTCCATCAGAAGGGGAAAAAATCGTGAAATGCGAGAATCACAGATACAAGGTGCCTGTACCATTCACGATTTACGCTGATCT
Source organism: Fopius arisanus (assembly GCF_000806365.1). NCBI lineage: Eukaryota > Metazoa > Arthropoda > Insecta > Hymenoptera > Braconidae > Fopius > Fopius arisanus. Next base: position 147,173 of record NW_011887896.1, on the reverse strand, counting down.
CGAGTGTATGTTGCAGCCGTGTGCTGATAATGATGATAGATTACATCAAAAACATATCCCGTATAGTGTAGCCTTTTATTTGCAATTTTCTGTGGATAAGAATTTATCCCGCTTTCAAATTAAGCGTTGAAGTGATTGTATTGCATGGTTCATGGGTGAATTAAAGAAAATTGGAGTCATGGTAAATGATAAGCTAAGAACGATTGTACCAAGCCAGCCGCTCACATAGGCACAGTCCCAAGAATTCTCAGCAGCTCAAATGTGACATATATGTGAGGGGATATTCATGTTGACAGACATTAAACGTCGAGATCATTGCCACTTCACGGGTAAATATCGTGGAGCTGCGCATCCCCAATGCAATGTAAACTATAAAAATTCACATGAAATACCAATGATTTTTCACAATCTTTCGGGGTGTGATGCTCATTTTATCATTTTGGATTTGGTGAAGGAGTTCAATGGATCTGTCCAGTTGCTGCCTCTAAAAAAAGAAAAATACGTTTCATTCAAGAAATCCATTCCACAAACAAAAGTCAACCTAAGATTTATTGATTCATTTAGAATTATGGCTAGTAGCCTGGAAAAATTGGCCTTCGACTTGACTGATGAAGATAAAACAATTACACACGCAAACTGCAACGCTCAGCAATTTCATTTATTAATCCGGAAAGGTGTATTTCCATATGAATATTTGGATAACTTGGATAAACTGAATGATGGAGAATTACCGTTGAGGGCACCTTTTTATTCAACACTGAACAATCACGAAATTTCAGATGAAGATGATGCTCATGCGCAGGAAGTTTCCAAGAAATGTAATATCACAACAGTTGGAGAATATTCCTATCTCTACTTGAAAACTGATGTTCTCCTCTTGGCCGACATTTTTGAGAATTTCCGAAAAAGTTGTTTCTCAGTCCACAAACTCGATCTACTGCACTACTACACAGCACCTGGGTTGGCTTTTGATGCAATGCTCAAATGCACTAGAGTGGAAATTGAACTTTTTACAGAGGCTGATAAGCTCTTATTTATTGAGAAAGGGATCGCAGGTGATGTGGCACAATGCACGAATCGCTATGCTCATGCCAATAATCGATATATGGGTGAGAATTATAATCCAAACGAAGAGGAGTACTATCTCATGTACTTTGATGTCAACAATTTATATGGAGTAGCTAAAAATCAGTACTTGTCCGGCGTGCATTTGAGTGGGAAAATGTGGATGGATTCAATGTCCTCAATATTCGTCATGATTCGCCGATTGGATTTATTTTGAAGGTGGACTTGGATTATTCTAAAAAGCTGCATGATGCCCACAAACACTTGCCACTATGTCCTGAGCATTTTATTCCGCCGAATCGCAAGAATTCCAAGCGCATGACAACACTCTATGATAAAAGCGATTATATAATTCATTATCGAAATGTGAAGCAATGTCTGAGCATTAGTATGCGATTAACGATGATTCATCGAATCTTAAAATTCCAGCAAGCAGCACGGTTCAAACCCCACATCGATTTGAATACCGAGATGCGAACAAAATCAACAAATGAATTTGAACAAAATTTTTTCAAAATAATGAACAATGCGGTGTTTGGGATGGAAAATGTGAGAAAGCACAGAGATGTCAAATTGGTCACCAATTGAGCTGGAAGATATGGCACGAGAGCTTAAATTGCCTAACCAAATTTCCACAGCAGTCCAATTTTCGATGATAATATGACGATCATTGAGCTGAAACGAGTTCAAATCCGGTTCAATAAACCAATCTACATAAGATTTGCCATCTTGGACTTGTCAAAAATTTACATCCATGTTTTCCATTATAATTATGTGAAGCGTGAGTTTGGAGAGCGATCTAAATCAAGATACGCGACTGCGTATCGGCCAAGTGGTGGTTTTACCGGTGTGACGTCACATACCGATGCTGTCGCGTATAATATACACGACACAACTACCCTGAAAATGTGTTTGATTTTTTTTCTCGTAATACGAGAATTTTTCGCGAAATCGGCCCTTAGTTACATTACATAAGTTGACTGTGAGCTTTATGGAGACATTTTTACTTTTTCGATTGAATCACTAAATAAAAATATCCTTCCATAGCAACCATCATAATGTCATATTTCCTCAGTTTTATTTTCTCGCAGCGTTAGATTTGTCCGTCAAAGTTGGCAACGAATATCATAATGTGTGTCTTTCTCTCTTTTCCTCCTTTTGTCCAGAGACTACCGGCGACATACTCATGCATATGAATAAGTTTCCGAATGAAAGTGTCGTAGCGGTGGCGCCTGAACTAATTCGGCCTTGGAGTATGGCATGGACCACCGAATTGAATAAATTAACTATTTGGACCCTGTTAATCGTTTACAGGTGACTTGCAGATCAATGATAGATTACCGTTTATTTGATGGATAATAATTAATTTTCACAGATTTTTTGAACATAATTAAAATTTTTATGGGAAGATGAACCCCAGTTTTCTGTAATTGAATAAATTAATATTAGGGACACTGTAAATTGGTTCTAGGTGTTTTACAGTTGGATGATAGCTAAAAATTAGCGGTTAATCCATAATAAGTAGATGTTAATAATTTTTCAAGTTGAGGGCTAACTTCCTATAAAAATTTTAATTATTTTACAAAAATCATTAAAAATCCATTATTATGGATCTAACGGTAATTTTTATCTATCATGGACCTGCAAACCACATGCAAACGATTCACAGAATCCAAATAATTTATTTATATATTTCCAAAATTTGGGGTCCATCTTCCGCTTAAAAATTTCATCATGTTTGAACAATCATTAGAAATCAACTATTGTCGATGAGACGCTAATTTTTTGCTATCATTGACCTGTAAACCACCCGCAAACAATTCACATCGTCGAAATGATTAATTTATTTAATTCGGTGGTCAACTTCTCGGAGCTCTGCCATGCTCCAATCCTGTAACGAATTAGTTCATCAAATCTATCAAATTCAACCCTATGAGGGCTATTATCGTTCATTGCACTATAACGTATTCCCATGCAAATAATGGAAAGATGTAAAATTGAGGGAAAAAAAACCTATTGATTGATAATTGATAGATAATCCATCTTGTTCATTATATTACGGTGAAATTAATTGATGTTTGGAAAAAGAACTGAAATCCTATAAAAAAATCACAAAAAAACTTTGTGAAAAAATTTTGCCAAGTGGAGGTTTTATTGTATGATCATATTTTCCCAAACCATATTCTCAGTTTTATTCACAAAAAAATACGTGAAATAAAAAACACGCCAAGCATGTCCTTCACAAATCATATTGATTAAAGGGTCAGTCCCTTTAATGTAATGTAAATTTTACGTTACTGGATTCAGTCACTTGAGATGTTCAGTCCCTTTAATCAATATGATTTGTGAAGGACATGCTTGGCGTGTTTTTTATTTCACGTATTTTTTTGTGAATAAAACTGAGAATATGTTTTGGGAAAATATGATCATACAATAAAACCTCCACTTGGCAAAATTTTTTCACAAAGGTTTTTTTGTGATTTTTTCATGTACACAGACACAGACAGCTTTCTATATCAGTTCAATGTTCCAGACATTTATGACTTCATCAAAAGAGATATTTGGAAATTTGACACTTCCGACTACCCAGGCGAGAATATTTATCAAATACCAACAGTGAATAAAAAAGTGATAGGTTTAATGAAGGATGTATGCAATGGTAAGATTATGACTGATTTTGTGGGCCTGCGTGCCAAGCTTTATACTTTCAAGGTGTCGGATGCAATACGAGAGAAAAAACGAGCCAAGGGTGTGAAAGGGGCGACACAGAGAAAAATTACTTTTGAAGACTATAAAAATTGTCTCTTTCAGCAGAAGACTCTAGTGAAATCTCAGTATTTGATTCAATGTCGAAAACATCTAGTTTACACGGTGAAACAGAACAAGTTAGCACTGAGCTATGATGATGATAAGCGAATAATTTTGTTTGATTCAACAGACACTCTACCTCATGGTCACACTGAATAAAAGACACAAATTTTTTCCAAATAATGTTTTCCTGCATTTTGATAATATAATTACATTTGATTAGAGTCTATCCAACTATTGTGAGTATTATCAAATCCGAGCCAGTTTACGTATTCCTTCTTCCCTCTCCTCTTCAGCACCTTCTCGACGAGAAACACATCGGGATACATGACTTGACTCAACTAGTCTTGGTAGAAGCGACCTTCGATTGCATTATCTTTCCCTTTAGCCAGTCTATATGTCAGAGGATTGGTATTTTGCACTTTTTTGATTGAAAATATTTCGGTTGTCCAGTTGGGCGTATATCCTTTTTCGAAAAAGGTTTTGTACTTGCTGATTCGCACTTTATCACCTCTCGTACATTTTCATAAATTGATGTCAACAAAGATTTTTCATTCTTGGATGTAACATCTTTAGGCTTCATTCTTCATGTTATTCTATTCAGCAACTAGATCACCAATAGTATGAATCCACTTGCAGGTTCCACGAAATGATAGTTGTTTCCACATTTTATTTTTCAATATTCTATTGAAGCGTTCACATATCGATGCCTTGAGGTTGCTGAAAGTCGAGTACATGTGTATGTTATGCTGCTTCATGAGAGTTTGGAAACTTTCATTGTAAAACTCTTTGCCTCGATCAACATGGAGTTTTTTTTGGGATGCGCCTGTCTTGAAAAATGAGATTCATGGCATCCACAACGTCATTGGCACTTTGCGATTTAATAGGCCCATAATTTAAATGACTCATGCATACTTGAAGAAAATGCCAATTACAGTTAGAAGATAGCGGTAATTTTTGTTGCTGTGTGCATATTTGATCATATCCACGAGATCAGCCTGCCATGTTTCATCTAGCCCTCGAACCTCAACGCGTCTTCTTGGATAGTTTCGTCGGGCCGACCGATGAAGGTTCTCTGCTATTGTTCACCTCCTGGACTCCGTTTTCTTGCTTATTAATTTTCGGTATTGCACGTTCGTGTAGTCCAATTTTTTTATCAACTCTCACAAAACGTTTAGTGAATGCACTTTTCAAATCCCTAATGTTTCTCTCTTGGACTTCCAATTTCTGCACAACTGTATCACGTTCAGCTTTCAGACGGTTGTGCAAAATATGCAGTGAAACTGCATCAGAATCTACCACTGGATCAGTAACATAGTTTCCTGCCTTCTAAGCTTTAATTTCCGTCAGCAGTACGTTTAAATCCATTACCTGGCGGACCTCTCCTTCCGACAGTGGTGAGTTTGCTTCTATGTCACAACTGCCAACTTCTCACGGTGAGAATGAGATGATTCACGCGCGTGTAAACTTTAATGTATAATTCCAGCTTCACGTAGTTCTTAGATAATAGAGAGGATTTTGTTGGAGTGATTGGGATTACCGGCAACTTGAGATGCCATGAGCAAGCGAAGTCTATGCAGCAATTCGATTCGATTATCCCAGTAAATGTAATCCATTTTCTTGGACATTGTCCGTGCAGCCACCATAAGCTCTGGTGTGGATCCTTCACCACTCTTTTTGCACGGTCTACTTAGAGGCTCCATAATATTTACAAATTTTTCCGTGGGACTTTTACGTCTCACACCCTTGTTTGGATCATAGTACAATCGATGTGCATTGGTACTGCGCAGAATTTCACCATACTACATTTGATCTGTTGATACCACATTGGCTGTTTCTGAATCTCTATGGAATATCAGGGATGCCAAACCGGGAGTTAAGCGATCCTGCTTGTGGACAATAGTCATTCTAGCTTCCTTGAAGATCACCTCAGCATTTCCAATTTTCCATTGGTCATCCACTCTTCGAACCCCAAATTGTTTATCCAAATGTTTTTCGTCTTTTGTGCCAAACATGTTGAGATACAACTGCAGGATGTTCCCAACATCAGATTGAGCGGATGATTCATCAACTGATTCGTCCACGAGCACTGAGCCGGCCGCATTCTTGGAATCGTCATCTTGACTACTTGACGCTGGAGGAGTACTTGTTGTAATTTCCTGTTTTTAATCGTCCACTCCCCCCTCCTCCTCCCTCTCCGCCTCTTTTTTCACAATAACATTTTGATTTCTTCTTTTCTTAATTTTCTTCTGGATTGCGCTTTGATCAATGAATTTTTGAAGAGGAGTAATTACAGGTTTCAAAGCCTCATTCATAGCTTTTTCCGCCATACCTTTGTCCTTTTTATAGTTTGATACTTATGACGAATCACTTTGCTTGCCTCAGCAATATGATGCAATACGTCGGACTCCTCTTGCAAAACCGTAGGCCGCATGTTGAAGGTTTTACGTTCAATTCAACACTGTCTCGAGCGTCAATCATCGGCTTGTTTTTATACATACAAAACAATCAAATCCTCGTCGATAGCGTCCCTCGTGCAATTCGCAGTCTTTGTTGATGGTGATAAACCCTGTGACCTTGGCCGGCGAAAAATATATTAATTCCCGGCGATGGCAAGATGTCAAGAGATAATCCGAATGGTGGACCTTGAAAATTAAAGAGGGGGGGGGGGGGGGGATTACAGGCCTTTTAACAAATTACTCGAGGGTGGGGGCTAAGGCCACCCAGCTTGCGGCAACGACATGTAATTCATAATACACACAAAGAAAGAGGGGAGAAGCTAATTAAATAGAAGAAGGGGTGAAGGAAGGGGAGACTGATTTAACTACGCATTAATCAGGGGGATTGGTACAATAATGATGATAGTTAAATGCACCGGCATCCAATGAAATAGTATGATAAGAGGCTCACCGTTGGGGGGAAAATATTACACGGGTTTCGATCACTCTTGTTTGGGGGTGGGAAAGAAACCAAGGGTACTCACGGTGATGGCAGGTTCCTCAATCCTCTCAGCAAGAATTCTCCAGGAAAACTCCTCTCAAAAATATTCCACAAACTCACTCCGTTCCTCCTCGTTTTTTTTTTCACTCCTGGGTCTGGTTCATTTTCCTCCTAACAATCTCCGAAAACTCTAGCACTAATTCTCTTTCATCACTATTTTCGCCGATATTTTCTACTCAATGATTCTCTCCTTACTTGATCTTTATACAGGGACAGTCGTATGACGAGTAATGGCTTCCTTGTGGTCATTGTTCTTCTTCCCCGATTATCACCGATTATCACCGATAATCGGGGAAGGAGAACAATGACCACAAGGACTATCGGTGATAATCGGTGATAATCGGGGAAGAAGAACGATGACCACAAGGAAGCCATTACTCGTCATACGACTGTCCCTGTGTAAAGATCAAGTAAGGTGAGAATCATTGAATAGAAAATATCGGCGAGAAGAGTGATTAAGGAGAATTAGTGCTGGAGTTTTCGGAGACGTTTTGGTGAAAAATTGACCAGACCCAGGAGTGAAAAAAAACGAAGAGGAACAGAGTTAGTTTGTGGAATATTTTTGGGAGGAGTTTTCCTGCAGAATTCTTGCTGAGAGGATTGAGGAAGCCGCCAAAACCGTGAGTACCCTTGGTTTCTTTTCCCACCCCCAAACAACAGTGATTGAACCCCGTGTAATATTCCCCCCCC
>NW_011887896.1:115904-139575 GCF_000806365.1 Fopius arisanus | reverse complement strand
CCCCCCCCAATGGTGAGCCTCTTACCACATCATTTTTTTGGATGCCGGTGTATTTAACTCGGGGACACTCGTCATTGAGTGTTCTCGTCCTAATTATTCATTTCTGGGGGCCAAGCCAGGGATCCTGATAAATGTGCTTCAAAATCATTTCATCCTGACGAAAGAGAATGAGTAAATTTGTATTATCACGTTTTGGAATTTTTTATTTTGGAATACGTGCATAGGTCTGACAAAGATCGAAGCAGTCTACTCTTTGGTGGTGACACATGCAAAAGAATGCACGCATATTATCTTGTTTTTCACAGGCGACATCATCAAATATCATTAGAGAAGTTGGATGAGTTTCCTCACGTCTGACCACCACTTCGTGATCATTGAATGGAAAATAGCCAATAGCTTTCACTGTTGCCAATAATTTTTCCGAAAAATGATATTTCGGCTGTTTTAAGGACTTGGAGTGAACGTAGACATTTTCAAATCTCAGTCCAGTGTGGTGGGTAATGAGAGCGAGCAGAGCATTCGTCTTGCCACAATTTGAAGGTCCACAGATAATTGCACAATTTTTTTGTTTGTCCTTTTTTTTCTCCGTAATTTTATCGAAATTCATCACTGGTAGCTTCGAACTTTACTGGTTGAACTCTATCGTGACAACTGCTATCAAGGTCCATAAATACACGACATTTATAGAGTTGCACTTCAGTCTGTACACGATCATGATGGTGTGCAAACTTGTTCGAACGTAGAAGGGTACAGGTATAGTCAACGATATCATCACGAACTGACCTGTTGAATTACCCATACCGGGCTACCAGTATTGTGGGCCGGGAACCAAGTTGGCTAGACGATTAGCACGGGGTGATGCGGGGATAAATCCATTAGATAAAGCGCGTAAGGAGCCCGATATAGCATGTTCGAAAAATGGAGAGAATTAGCTAGCCAGATACACCGCTGACAGAATTCCGGCTGATAAAGCTCTGCACAGAGTTTTTGCGAAAGAAGCTTGTCTTGGTGAGTAGGCGGCTGCTTGGAGTGTGAGTAAACTCATGAAGGAGAAACATAAATTCGTTATGGGGCTTAACAGTAGTGCTGGTGCATAGAAAAAGAGAAAAACTACCAGCTGAGGTGGTGGTGGTGGTGGAAAGAAACGTAGAGGAGGAAGTGTGAAGAAGAAGATACCACTGCGACAAATTATACGGGCTGCGAGAGGTTCCATGCAGCCTGCATCCGAAGCTATGCAGAGTGCACTTAAAGGTGCACAACATGTAGTTAAAAATGCTGGAGGGAGGAAAAAAATGAAGCGTCCGCCTCGACTTCTCCCCATCCCAGCTAAAATTGGTGGAATTTCACCAGCATTTTTAATTCCGCTATTTGCCGGACTCAGTGCAACAGGTGCTCTAGCGGGTGGAGAGACTGGCATAGCCAAAGCTGTCAGCAAACACGTTAGAAACGAATTGGAAGAGAGTAAACGTCACAATCGCACCATGGAATCCATCGCTCTCGACAAGGGAATATACTTAAAATGCTACAAGTCTGGCTTGTGTTTACATTTGAATCCAAAAGACTTGTAAGGCTACCACACCGAGCTCTCACTGATGCTGATTCGATGAAGTATGTCGACATCATGAAAAATTCCGCATTGTCGCGGAGTTTATATGAGAAATGCATTGCCTCGAGGTGGACCATGGAAATGTGAATAAATTATAGTCAATCTTGATGATAAAGATGGCCCCGGCACTCATTGAGTTGCATATAAAAAGAAATATCATGAAGTTATCTTCGTTGACAGCTATGGCAATTTGCATCCACCTCAAGAGTTGATTAATTACTTCGGCGGCGGTAGTGTTGTGAAATATAATCGTAAAAATTATCAAGACTATAATACTATCATCTGCGAAGATTTATGCTTGAAATTTCTCGCTGATGAAATAATATGAAACTACAAAAACTCAGAATTAGATCAGTTGAGCGTTGACTATCATGAGTGATTCATTCACTTTGACCCTGTCGGGTCGATCTTCTACACTAGCATGCTATTTTCCACCAATTGAATTATCGCCAGAGAAATTGTAAAGTGTGGGGCTTCTCCAATTTCTCACCTACAATTCAATGCCTAATATCGACGAAGGATATAATAAATTTAATGTGATAAAATTGGCTATACTAACAGGAAGCTATCAAATTACTGATATTCAAAATTTTTTGAAAGATCAATTATTAGTCTATGAACTCCCCTTTTCTTTACGGGCAAATGATGAGACGCTCAAGGCGGTGATTGAAGTATCCAAGGATGTGATCATAAATTTCAAACCGTTGGACCCCATGGGGCAACTGCTGGGTTTTCAAGGATAAATTCTAGCACATTCAATATTCTACGAATCGTCTACACCTCCAAACATCATTCATGTGAACTCTCCACGTATTGAATGTAATCTAACTGCAGAAGCCTACATTAATAATCGACGGGTGCATACAATTCACGAATTCTTCCCAAGCATTCCGCCTGGATATAAGATAAGTGAAACACCTGCCGAGGTCATTTACTTGTCAATCGTGGCGGAGTCAATAGACCATCTGCAATTGAGGATTGTGGATCAAGACGATCGTCCTGTGAATTTCCGCGGCGAAGTAATGACAATACGGCTCCATATAAGAGCTCATTGAATAATGGGTATTGTGTTTGAGGGGGGAAAAGCTGGTTGCAGTTATAAAAGTACGTACTCATGTCGGCAAGCGAGCAGTCGTCGAATGCATCTCACGAAGCTGACAGAGCACAACATCAAGTTCCTGTGACCTCTGGGCCTAAGAATTCGCGGAAAAGGAGGAAAGTGAAGGTTTGCTGCATCTTCATCGCCTGCTGTTACTGCCATCTGCCATGGAAGAGATCCTCAATATTCAGAAGCGGATAATCTTTGATGAGTCCATTGCTGATTATGAGATTCATTCGCACCAACCATTTGCATCGTCCTCCTTCAGCAAAAATGACGAAATCCGTATTTCCGTACAATACCAGGATCTCTATGTACTGCCCTGCAAGAGTTCATTGCGCATTTGTGGTAGATTGACGAAAGCTGATAATACACTCGTTGCAAATACACAACTTGTGAATAATACAGTCTGCCATTTATTCCAGGAAATATGCCATGAATTTAAGTCAGTGGAAATCGATAGGTGTTCAAATGTCGGTTTGACGACTTTAATGAAAAATTACGTCTCTCAGCCTCCTAGCCAGAACTATCTCATGGAAAATGCGGGCTGGAGGATTGACAGCGAGAAGAAAATAACTGATGAGGCAGAATATTTTGATGTATCCATTCCCTTGAGCATGATTTTGGGATTCGCTGAAGATTATCAGTGAACTGTGAATGTAACGCACGAGCTCATTCTAATACGTTCACAGAGTGATTTTAATGCTATATTCCAAGCCAATGATGGACCGCAGGCTGAACAATTAAAAATTGCATTCACCAAGATCGATTGGATGCTGCCCTATATTAAGCCTGCCGACACTCGAAAAGTACAGCTTCTCGATCAGATTTCAAAAGACACCGTGGTGCCGATTAGCTTTCGCCGTAGGAATTGTACGAGTATCCTCTGCTGCCAAGCACAACGCAACATGTCTGGACTGTGAAATGTTCAACGCAATTTGAGAAACCGCGTTACGTCATCCTCGGTGTCCAATTAGCTGGAAAAAATCAGGCTCTGAAAGATGCAAGTGCATTTGATTATTGTAATATTCGAGAAATCAAGTTATTCTTGTATTCGCAAAGTTATCCCTGTGGAAATCTGAATTTGGATATTGCACACAACCAATCCGCTCTTCTCTACGATAAGTACACCAGTTTCCAAGCCTCCTATTAGCATAAAGAGCCAGAACCACTATTCAGCAGAGCGGACTTCTTGAAAACAGCACGACTCATTGTCATTGATTGCTCCAAGCAGAATGAGTTCTTGAAATCCGGACCTGTGGACAGTCGTCTGGAGTTTGAATCATCAGAGATCTTCAATCCCAATACCGCAGCCTACTACTTGATCCTACGATCGAATCGTCGAGTACAACTTACTCACCGGCAGCGTCAAGAAATTTATTTGAACAAAAAAAATGTAATCATTCAGCTGAATAAATAAACAACTAAACAATGATTATTGGAAAAGGAAATATTTTTATTTCTCATAAATGACATTACGACTAAGAGCCGAGTCTGCCTCGATTTTCAATGATTCAAACACTATGTTTACACCGAGTTTGAGTTCATGTGGAATGCCTAGCATAGGCGCTGCTTTTCACATACAGATTTGGCCCTCTCTTTCTCTTCAATCCATTGCTCCATGAACTGCCCCAACGATCTCGCACAAAATTATCATCCACTATCGATAAAAGATCGATATCGTTATCGATAAAATAAAAAAAAATGTACCACCAACAGAACGTCTGAAAATTTTAACAACTACGATTGTCAGCTATGAAATCTTAGATAGTAGACATCACATACTAGATATTAGATATGAGATATCATAGGATGGATATTCAACGTCAGATATCCCATGGTGGATATCCCCCCCCCCCTCCCCGCCCCCGCCTGGCGACATTCTGGCCCGAAATGTTGCCTCGAACATTACCACCGTGGGCCGATAAAGAAGATTCCCCCATAAATCCTCGTAACCTCGACCCCCCCCCCCCTTCCGCACCCCTTCAGAACCCTATATCGAGAATCGGCCATGTTTATCTACTAACTAATGGTCAAATGAACGCATTCAACTCAACATATTAATTTCAACTAGTTATGCTCATTAATGGGATTGTCAGCGATTATAGCATTTAATTATCGATTACGCCTGTGTTTATTAAACCTAACGAAATGCGCGGAATAATTGTCGCCCTTTTGTACATCAACGCGACACACACCGTCCACTTAACAATTCGATGAGTTACTTATCAAGTCACTAATTCAGCGACTATATTTATTGTTATTGTTTACTGCATTAGAAACTCGCCAATCAACCATTTTTTCAATAAAAAAAAACCTGTAAATATCTGTATATTTTCGACAAGTGACTATTAAACGCGAAGTGTTTTATAATTCCGCCTTTAACGACATTAACTTTATTCACGACCCAGACTTCTCATTTTCCGACCTCCCAAAACCCACGTTTCTCAACAAACATGTTGACAATAATTTTTTTCTTCTGTTTTAAACTTTTATGTAATTTTCTCAATTGACGAAGAAGAACTTTGTGTTTTGACAAGTTTTTCTTCTCGGCACGTTTCATAGGAACTTTTCCGTTTAGAATATTTAATATTTGTATAATATTTATATACGATATAATATTTATTCGTGGAGACGCCTCGTCGCTTGCTTGAAACAAAATGGCATTTTTCTTGCCGAGCAGATGACTAGCCGTTTTGTGTGTTGACTTCCCCATTACATACACTGTGACATACACCGTTTTTTTTTGAGAGAGAGAGAGCCGCGCCCAACCCGCGAATCCCACACCAGTGGAGGAAATTGGATAATTAATTAACCAGTGACATGAAATCACGATTTCGCGATTGTCCCGGACGGACCGGAGGTTCTGTTAGGACGGTTTAGAATTTTTAGGATTTTCCCTGCTAATTCCGGAATTAGCAGGAGATTAGGGAATTTCAGGGGAATTTACGGGGGGAAAAATTACATGGGTTATTCCCTGCCGAATCAGCCGGAGCTTAGAGATTTATTAAGGAATGTTTAGGGTTAGCCAAGGGTTTTGGAATTAGCGATTAGGGGAGGACATCGTTTCGGTCCTCAATCTCGTCGCGAAGAGGGATAAAATAGAATTATCATCCGACGTAGACTTGGGGGTTATTCCGTTCGCGAAATCTTCCCGGGATGAACCGTCTGGCTGCGAGTGCCAGCACCTCTAAAAGAGGGATTCGTGAGGAATTTTATTTACGGGTTAGTGTTGGAAGGTCGGTGGGGGTGTTACGACCGACACCTCCCCGAATTGCCGTCTTAGGTTAAGATAATTAGTGTTAAAGTGTCCACGAATCCCCGGGGGAAAACAACCGGGAAAGACTAGCCGCGATAGTTTGTTAGTTTGGGTTAATTATTAAAATTTAGTTCCCCCATTCAAATTTGAATGGGGAGAAATTAGCGCGCTAGGACAATTAGTGCCATCGCGCTTAATCCACCGGAACTAACGTCCCGGTGAGACGTGAGTTCCGCCATTTTTGGCAGTTATCGCCTGGACACCCGAGCCACAGGACGTTTTCCCCAGAGAGTGCCGAAAAGAAAGGAGAGGACAATGGGAGGATCCCACCCGACCCGGAAATCGCGTGGAAAGGTGAAGATAAATTCTCTAATTCATCCCAGTAACACCGGTTACTGGAGATCGCGTATTTAATTCGGTTCGCGAGTGAATTGATCCTGTTCGATCAACGGATCGAACAGCGTTTCCCTCCATTGAGGTGTCGCGAGCGTTTCTCAGCCATGGTTTTATCCGAAAACCACGGCTGATCGCGTGTGGGAAAATTATTCATCCCACAGGGCCGTGCCTGTGGAGTTTTAGGGGCATGTGGCGCGAGAAACGTGCGAAAATCCCGGGGGAAAACCGTGGAAAAACCCCGTGGAACCGTGAGGAATTTGCTTGGATAACCTTGAGGGGTATCCATGCCGTGGAGCCTCCGAGTGCTTCCCCCACTCCGCTCCGCTCAACATTGAGCGTGAATTCCAGCCCAACGGTGCTGAGGAAATCCCGTTCTCGAGAAACGGAGATATCTCGGTCCCCTTCAACGGTGGAAATCCCCAGTTTTGGGAGGCTATCCGAGAATATTCCCCCTCGCCGGTGGAGTTTATCCGATGTCGATCGGTGGAGGCATCGAGGCGCCGCGGGTTTTTACCCGTTAGAAAATTCTTTGATACGCGTACCGTGTGCGTTGGGCGTAGTGCGATCTCTCTCGCACCTCATCTTCCGTCTCTCTCTCGCTTTCACCTAACGTCTCTTCCAGGCTCGCCGAGAGTTTTCTCGGTGATATAAAATTAATAAATAATATGTAACTCGTTTTTTTTCTTGGGGATTAGTCCCGGACCTCTCCCGAGGGCCCGCGGAATTACGTGGAGTTGGAGTGCGGTAATCCACCCATGGGAAAAGTTTATTATTTATTATTTAATGTTATTTATTACCTATTTCTTTTGTTATGGGGCCCTAGTAGTTTTTGGGGAAATCCCGAGCCTCTCCTGAGGACTCGTGGAATTATCTGGGGTCACTTTTCTATTTTTTTTCTTTTCTACTTTTTGTTCTTCTACTTTTCGTTTTTGTTGGAAATCGTCATCGCCATGGCGGGTGAATTGAATACCGTCGGCCTCGGTCGACTGGGAAATCTCTGACATCAGTGTTCGGGTTCGCTTTAATAAAAATTAGTTAGTTCCGGAAAAGTTAATACGGTTTCGAGAAATTATTTATTTGAACATTTTTGCCCTTTTCCCCGAATCCACCCCTCTCTCCACAGCCTAGCATACTGAGCAGCGCAGGTATCCGTTACCTCTCCCTCAACCCCCTTGCTGAATTAGAGATAAGTACGGGTTAGTGATACGTTTTGCGGTTTTAAATTAGGTTTAGATTTTTGAGTTGCTCGTTTCTCGATCAGAAAAATTAGCTGGCGCCCGGCAACCTTTATGTAGGTCCCGATTTAAGTTAAGTTGAATATCGGCGAGGAGGCCAGAGGGAGGAAGGGCGAAGGTGATGGGCATTTTCGGTCGATTGGAAAATGTCACGTCACAACACATAACTGGTACATTATCAGCTGAGGCATGGGTATGTATATTTCGCATTGACCGGGGAATATATACAATTTGGGGCGAATCCGTGGGGAAAATCTTTGCACGGAAACGACAGTTGTCTGCAGTAGATTGTTTTAAATCTAACAACAAATAACCATGAGGTGTGGATGTAACACCAAAATATACTTCCTGTAAAAACTTGGAATTTTCTGGGTATACGTGTCGGGCCAAATGACTAATCTGGGCGATCCCGCCGATTTTTAAACAATACACTATAATTACTATTGAGAGAAATATCCCTCCGACCTCTACCCTGATAAAATAAGTTTTAAGATATACAAATAACACTCAAATTATGATGGCTCCATTTTATGAAAAGATCGACAACAGTACCCCCGCGATTTCAAGATTCGCGCATAAGGTTGTCCAGAATAACAAGTTTTACATCATTATCATTGGCAAAATCCGCTGACGCTGGTAGCCCTTCACGAAATTCAACAAAATTTCGTCCGTAATCATTATAACTGGGCTGCCACTCCCTAGCATAAAATAGGATTTTTGAAAATTGTGCATCACACATGGGATCAATTTTACGTAAGAAACGCTTGACAAATACAGTCTTTCCACAACCCGTGGAACCGCACACAATTGCTGTGAATGGATGTTTCCAACGAGGATCCATGATTCCAACTGAGTGATAATGAACAAGGTTGTGTAATTGAATACTTTCAGATCTGTTATGTAAAAACTTTTTTATAAAATATTTTCAACCTCTATTGACAAATTTTATTTACAAAAGTTGTCGGGATCTACATAATTTCAATGATTAGGCCAAAATTTTTTCATAAATATTATTACAATAAATGATTTTACTACGACTAATTCAGGCGACATCTCTTTTCGGAGCGATACCCGTAGGGTACCGATGAGTTACCGACTCGTTTTCGTTTGGTACCGGTGACTCTAACAATTTTCTCCTCAGGACGGGTGACTACCTGGTTCTGTGCTGTTCTGCGTATACCTATTGTGTCGACAGTAAATTCATGGCCTGGTAGTTCACTCTCTGGGATGTTTGAGAGTCAATCTTAATGCATTTTGTTTTTAGAGTCACCCTCTCTAGTTACAAAAATACCGGAGTCGGTGTCATAATATAAAACTCGCTCGCCTACCATTTCTAAATTCTTATATAATTCACAACCTATCTTGGGCAGTCATATAAGCAGTAATCACTGCATTATCTCTTGTCGACACTTCATAACCCTCTTCGTGAAATTGCCAGCTTACATATATTTCATTCTGCGGCTTCCCCTCTTTATCATTCAGAAATAGGCAACCGGTCACTTCCTTCTGAGGGTTAAAGAGATGTGAGTGCAGCTCGTCGTAGGATGGGATAATTTCGACTTTATCCAAATTAATCCTTTATGCAAACTTACCCCAAAGTGGATTTAACATTGATTTAGCGGCTGCCGGTTTACCGTTTGTTTCCATTGGGACAAGAGGATGGAAAAGGTCTGTTGGGGGTAAAGCTATACATTTAATGAGCTCTTCCACATTGGAAATATCATTATGTGGGCTGCAGATTCTTGCAATTTCTCCGGCCCCGACAATGATATCAGGATGACCTATCGGGAAATACTTGTTTTACAAATGAATGGATATAAAGAGCACACATCATAACAATTGATTTTTTCGGCGGGATTACAGTCATAATGGGAAACTATATTCCCTGTTCTTCCACCGAAAAATTCTTCTCGAGGGTTTAATGGAATTTGCACACGCACATCATCGTGTTTCACAAATGCGCACCATTCAGGATAAGCGCGCTTCAAATCATTAAATTGACATTCCCAGATGACTTCGAGTGTTTAACCACGACGTCGGATTAATGAATTGATAGAAATGGTCCTGTCATAACGTTGTTGGAGGGTATCGATATTGTGCAGTTTATACTGTCGTTGTATGGTGTAACATACAGGGCATCGATGCCAGTAACACCCCTGAACCTGGAATACAAACTCTGCGCCGTTTGCGTCTTTAGTGTGTCCATCGAGATCATACTTTATTCCAGGTGTTCTGAATTCACGAGATTTATCGGGATGAGTAATGTTTATGTTTCTCGTATGTTCCAACCTCATGAGCCACTCGATCGCGGGTTTTGATTAATTCCTACACAAACAATACCCTCAACGCGGAATTATGCCGATTGTATTTTCTTGCAGAAACATTCTCCTATAAGTACGCATAGAAAGCGAAGCCAACGGTGTGCATTCAAGAAAAGGAGAGATATCTACTACGGTTTTATTGAGATTTCTAAACGCGGTACACGCCTCTCGCAAGATGGTTACATCTTCCCTACAATATTTAATAATTTCTTCTTCAAAATTGAAAAAATCACAAAAAAACTTTTGTGAAAAAATTTTGCCAAGTGGAAGTTTTATTGTATCATCAGATTTTCCCAAAAAATATTCTTAGTTTTATTCACAAAAAAATGTGAAATTCCCAAGGACGTCTTTGGGCTAGTCGTCAGCGTACTGGCCCTATGGCCAAAGCGTACCGGTAGGTACGAGTCCCGATGATGAAAAACTTTTCATCGTCGGACAACGAACCCAGTGCCTGTGGAAGTTAGTTATAAGGTAGCTAGATGAAAGTGCGGGTAGGGAATTAGGTTGGGGTATCGCGTAGGTACTGTGAAAGGGTTGGTAAAAGACGCACTAGGGTCATACCATCTGGCACCACCCATTTATCTTTATGTGAAATTCCCAAAAAATATTTTCAGTTTTATTCACAAAACAATACGTGAAATAAAAAAGATGCCAAGCATGACGTTCACTAATCATATTGATTAGAGGGACCTAACATCTCAAGTGACTGAATCCAGTAACGTATATGAATGGCAAGGTCGCCATTGGAGACGCTAAAGGACAACGAGCACTCTTTATTTAACCATCTTGAAAAAACAAGCCCCACCAACGGTAACAAGCGTCGCCAATCGCCAATTCGATTTTAGGAAAAATGTTTCAAACATAAAACACAATCGTTAAATATTATAATACACTGATGAAAATATGAAATTGACTCAAAATTTTTCACCTTCCACGACACTTACTTGTTGCTTCGATTTCGTTAGATGTACTGACGAAGCGAGGCCGCAAGACAACGTTGGGCCAGTCGCCACATGATACCCACTCTTCCACTATCTCTCTCTGACTCAAGCGTCGAGGCCGCCAAAAGTTGCCTGTCTCATTCTAGGTGTCTGGCGTGTAAACTCTAAACGTTTACATCTGGTGGATGGTTAAGCATGGAGCATTGACAGACATTTCAAGTGGAGAAAATATTCTTTATTCAATACATATATATGCATTGATATTTTTACGAAATAATATTACAGAGTTTTCAAAGCATAGATTATTACAATAGTATTTTCCATTTTTTTTTAGTTGAACATTTGAATTTTATAAATTAAAAAAAATAATGGAACGCAAGTAATAAAATTTTCCATTGTTTAATTGTAAGATGGTAGAAGATACTTTTTCAAAATAATTTTACCCTCGGAAATCACAACTGAAACAGACAAAAAAAATGAAAGAAATTAGTAATTGAGTTGGTGGATTGCTAAGATGGTAGAATTTAGTTATTAATTTACCTCTGGATAGATTTTAATATTGGTTGACAATCGCTTGCGATGGTTAAATGATCCCATTGGTCGAAAGTAAATATTTCCATGAGGACAGAAGATCAGCTTGGCTCGAATATCGCCCATCGTGACAAAAGTTCCACCAACTTTATAATGACGATTAATGATTTCTCGCGGCTTTTTCATCATAGCTCTTTCAGACATCACACCTTCCCATTCTTCGGGCACAAAAATTCCACATCATCATCATCATCATCTAAGTCATCTGCTGGTGGGCAGACAGCTTCCCCCACTCGAACAAATGCTGATTCTGTGTCATCCGCTGAATTACTTGATGCAGTCTCAACATTCGCTGGAATCACTGGTGCTACCTCTGATATAGTGAAATCAGGTGGATCCATCTCCATTAAATCAGAGTCTTCCACAACCATCATCGAGCTGTCTAATGATAGTTTTGGAAGATCACCCAAACCCTTCTCCACAGCTGCTGGACTCTCTGGAGACTCGGGGTCTGGGCTTGCTGGAGAGTCTACAATACCCTTCTCCAGAGAGAGTCTACAATACCCTTCTCCAGAGAGAGTCTACAATACCCTTCTCCATAGGTGCGCATATAAATATCTTATGGAAATCTCATCAGTTGGTTCTTGAATTTCATGCATATGGGATATCATACTCAGTCTTCTTGCATAGTCAAAAGTTATTGATTGTTAAAAAAAATAAAATTCTTCAAAAATGTCGAACGATAATCTATTCGAGATGTGGGAGGAGTATTACCCACCATTCGAGGCTGCGGCTGCACACGACAATGCAGAAACATACAAGCGTCTTCTGGAGAATGTTATCATACCGTTGCAATGGTTCATGCAACTACCTGTGACATCACTGATTACCCATGTTAATGGTGCTATTCAACAATTCAATGGTCTCACCAAAGTTTATCTCTCATTGGTTGGAGTTCGCACAATACTTGTTAAAACCGACGATTTTTATATATTTATGCAGGGACCTGTGGCTGAAGGATTTGATAGTGGAACATCTCCCGATTGCAGCTCATGTGAATATGAGACTTCCCCTGAATGTGATTCACACAATGAGGAGGCAGGTAGTCCAGATATTGAGACGCTGGAGGAAATGGAGGCTGTGGCAATTGATGTCCTCAGCTCATTTTTCCATACTATATAATAAGCAATGAAAAATCGAATGAGGATGGGGTGGAGAGAGGAAGATAGCCAGTGAAGAAACACACGAGCTCAGAGGAGGGGATAATGCACACCTCCGCTTCTGATAGTCCAACTACTCTTACAGTAGTTGGACTATCAGAAATTATCATTTAATGTCTTCAAATTAAATTATCATTCAACCAATCATCATTTATACAAGAACAAGCACAGCATGGCATTTATCATTGATTTGCAAGGATTCCAAAAACGAGGCGAATTTATCATAAAAGAATTGAGTGCAGTGACAGTGCCACAGTCGCCAGACATTGAAGAATCTCCCCCCATCAACATCCTCTTTCAACCACCATGTGCCTGGAGTGATCTAGAGATGCAGGATATTATAACCAAAAGGTGGCCAACTACTAATCATCATGGAATACAATGGAGTGTTGGTGGTTGTGATTATAATAACATTGACAAAGTTTTTCAGTTTTATACTGAATAGTCGGAAAATTTATGTGAAAGGTTTAGAGAAACAGCACTATGTGGAACAATTGCTTGGTGATTCCTACCACGTTGTAAATTTAGAAGATTACAATTGTCCAAAGATCGACAATTGTTTCTTCAAAGAAACTGCCCATCCGCACACTCATCGACACATTGAGAGAGCGCAGGAGTTAGTTTGCTGCGCTTTGGTGAATGTGCACCGCTTGAAACATTGGTTCCAGAGTACTCATCAAAAATTCGACAATAGTGAAAAAGATTTTAAAGAACTTTGTAATTGAAAAATCAGACATTTTTACTTCAATTATTATCTAAAAATCGTTCTTTTGTTTTGACTTGCAAAAATGTAAAAATATATTTACACATTCTAAAAACTATTCTCATGTTCATTTTTACAAACCTTACATTTCCATTCAATGTAGAAAAAAATTCCCTTTTTCCAATTATTATTATTATACTTCTTATGTTGTATCATATCATTTTTTCGATCCATGGAATAGGCATTCACTCCACTTCGAAACCGCGCATCCAAGCGGCTGAGTGTTTTGTTTATACGGCGAGTACGTGCTCACCGGTAAACAGACGCGGCCACGTTAGCGGTGGACCAGTTCGCGCTTCAATCTCAATGAGAGAGAGAGAAAAGTATCGAGTTTAAGATTATTGAAGATTATTGAAAAATTAAATTGATTCGTGTCTGTTTTCTTATCATTAATTGTTATCCAATTAAATAAAGTAATTGATGTTCCATTTAAATTGAAAACATTCAGTTCAAAAGTGCACAATTAATTTCTGTTTTGTTCAATGTCATGAGCATTCAATGTAAAAACCCAAAAAAAAGAAAGATCATTGCAAATTATTAAACTTGTGTTATGTTGCATGGTATCATCTTTTGAAGACTATGGTGGAATATTCATTCCACTTTGAAAACAATTCACTGCGCATCCAAGAGGCCGAGTGTCGTGTTTATACGGCACGTACGTGCTCACCGGTAAATACACGCGGCCACGTGAGCGGTGGACCAGTTCGCGTTTCAATCTCAATGAGAGAGAGAGAAGTGTTGAGTTAAAAATCATTCCTCAGATTTGATAAGAAAAAAAATCATCTTTCTCATTATTAGTTTCTACTACTCATGATGATTTTGAAGACGAAATTTCAAAATCATGTATTAATTTGTTGTAATTATGATTACTGGGCATCAAAAAGCACCGCCAACAGAACGTCTGAAAATTTCAACAACTACAATTGTCAGCTATGAAATATTGGATATTAGAAATCAGAAATGAGATATTAGATTGTCGACATCACATACAAGGTATTAGATGTCATATGGCGGATATTCAGCGTCAGATATCCCATGGTGGGTATCCCGCCCCCCCATTCTGGCCCAAAATGGAGCCACGAACATTACCACCGCGGGGCCGATAAAGAAGATTCCTCCCATTACCGACCGAGGGCCCAGCAAATTACAGCATTGCCCTCCCCCGCAACCTCAACCGCCCGCCACCGCCCCGCACACCAGCAGATCACTATATCCTGAATCGGCCTTGTTTATCTACTACTATTTCATCATTTGAACAATTGAAGGCTGAATTAGAATCACTCTTCGGGAAAACCAAGAGTCTCGTAGGACTTCAGGCCGAATTCAGCATATGACAGCAAAGAGAAAATGAAGATGTCGCTAAATCCGTAGCACGCACAGAAGACGTTACTGTTGACTTCTTGAATGGGCTACTCAGTCTGCACAGTGAATTCACTGAACAAGAAAAATTAGCCTCTAAAAATATCATCATGACTCTTGATAAACTAAGGTTTGAACAAGAGTTACGAGGACAATTGCAGATTCTAGTGCATGCTAATAACTTCATAACTCTTCATGATAAAATAGGAAGAATTTTAAAAATAGGAAGAATTTTAAATACCCAAGGACACTCAACTGGAGGAAATAGGAATTCTATGGGTAAACAGTCTATCGGAACCTGCTTCAACTGTGGACAAGGAGGTCACCTTGCAAAAGAGTGTCGTAGTTCACAGGCACCACGTAGGTCATTACCAGTTGCGTCAGAAAGACGCAGCATAAACGCTTTCGGAGTGGTGTGTAAATATTGCAGATATTCAGGGTATGAGGCCACTGATTGTCAAAACTGAAAAAACGATTGGGAATTGCTGAGTCACAAAAAATTCCAGCAACATTGATTAAAACGGATAGTTCAAATACTAAGCAAAATAATTTAAATCATAATTTTAAGAAGAAAACTGAAAAAAGCGATGAAAAGAAAGCCTTACCAGTCGCAGCGTATCAAGTCATGATGATAAAACCTTCGAAAGGAAAGGGAACACCCTCAAAATTCAATAAAGGACATATGATAAACCAAGCACGATCTGCAGAAATTAAATCACAAATATTGCTAACAGGAGACGAGTTGAAACAGCCTACATTATTTCTAGCCAATTCGGGGGCAAAAACATCACTCATAAGAAAAGATAAAATTAATTCAGGAATTAAAATAACACCTGGCTATCCAGTTCTAAGAGGAATATCCAATCAGGATGTACCAACTTTGGGAGAAGTAATTATCTACTTGAGAATTGGGCGAAAACACCCGGGACACACGTTTCAGGTTGTGCCTGAAACTTTTTCGTGCAATTCTAGGCGAAGATTTCTTATCTTCACCCAGTTCAAAAGGAGAAACAATCCATGGAAAAGCTTTGGTCATTAACGGAAATCCTTTTGACTTGTACCATGATAAGGAGCCTATAAAAATCAAGGCTAGAAGTGAGGTACTGCTTCAAGTCAATACACACAGTGAGAAAACCGGTATAGTTCAGAAAAAACAGCTGACCGAAGGTGTTTTTATGGGAGAATGTTTGACAAAGGCGGTAGATGGTAAAGCACTTGTTTACATTATTAACACTAATGGAAGAGATGTTTTTATAGATCCGCCAACAGTGAAATTGGAACAATTATTAACCAGAAGAAATAATTATGAAGCTGGAGAAGTCGGGAAAACAGGATCGTATTAAATTACTGCATGAGAATTTGAGAATTGATCATCTGAATAAAGAAGAGAAAAATTCTCTTTTGCAGATTTTAGAAGTATAGAACTCAATTGTGCAGTTACCCGGAGATTTTCCAGGAGTTACCGATCACCTAGAACATGAAGTCCCGTTAAAACCAGGCACAGCGCCAATAAGCGTCAGAACTCATCGGTTACCAGAATCACAGACAGAAGAAGTTGATCGTCAGGTCAAAGAATTGCTGCAAAAAGGAGTTGTACGTCCAAGTAAAAGTCAATGGAATGCACCTCTACCTGTAGTCCCTAAAAAAATGGATGCATCAGGGAAAGTAAAATTTCGTGTGGTAGTAGATTTCCGACGACTTAACGAGGTCACTATTGGCGATTCATTTCCCTTGCCTAACATTTCTGATATTTTAGATCGTTTGGGCAATGCTAAATACTTCTCAACACTGGATCTGGCTCCAGGATTTCATCAAATACCTGTAAAGGAGGAAGATAAATGTCAAACTGCATTTTCCACACCCTATGGAAATTATGGATTTAATAGATTGCCGTTTGGGGTTAAAGGAGGACCTGCCACATTCCAAAGGCTGATGAATTCTGTTCTGGCTGGAGTTCAAGGAATACGATGTTTTGTTTATTTAGACGACATCGTAATTTTCGGTTCAGGCCTAAGAGAACATAATCTAAGGCTAATAGAGGTTCTACAGCGTCTGAAAGAAGCCAATCTGAGACTGCAACCAGATAAATGCAATTTCTTAAGGAAAGAGGTCGTTTAACTCGGACATATCATTTCTGAGAACGGAATTAAAAAAGATCTTAGTAAAATAGAAGCCGTATCTAATTTTCCAGTTCCCTAGTGAGAGGCGGATATTATGTCTTTACTGGGATTGGCAGGGTACTACAGGAAATTCATCAAGGATTTTTCAAAAATTGCTAAACCTCTTTCTGAATTATCAAAGAAGGAAATAAAAGGGAATTGAGGGGAAATAGAACAAAATGCCTTTGATAGTCTCAAGAATTGTCTGATCACTGCACCAATATTGCAGTATTCAAACTTTGAAAAGGAATTTCTGCTTGCTACAAACGCGTCGAACAAGGCTATAGGGGCTGTACTATCACAAGGAGAAATAGGCAAGGATCTACCAATTGCCTACGCTAGTCGAACTCTCAACAAGGCTGAGCAAAACTACAGTACAATAGAAAAGGCATTATTGGCCGTAGTATGGGGTGTTAAGCACTTTAGACCCTACTTATATGGTTGGAAATTCACTGCAGTAACAGATCATAGGCCCTTGAGGTGGATCTTCAACTTCAAGGATCCAGGATCAAGGCTCATCTATTGGAGAATACTACTAGAGGAATATGAATACGAGGTGGTACATAAACCAGGTAAATTAAATACCAACGCTGACGCGTTGA
Source organism: Fopius arisanus (assembly GCF_000806365.1). Classification (NCBI taxonomy): domain Eukaryota; kingdom Metazoa; phylum Arthropoda; class Insecta; order Hymenoptera; family Braconidae; genus Fopius; species Fopius arisanus. The sequence continues at coordinate 122,084 of NW_011887896.1, read as the reverse complement.
GCCGCATTAACATCGTAACTCGAACACAAGCAAAGAAAACACAAGTAAAAATTTCTGACTCCGTCGATGAGGTCATTACACCTGCTGACGAAGACATTCTGACAATATTGAAGGAATATCATGATACACCGATTTCTGGTCACACTGGTATAAAACGAATGTACACCAGAATTAAACAAAAATACTTCTGGAAAGGGATGAAATCTGATGTACAGGACTACGTCGGGAGCTGTAAGGAATGTCAACTAAATAAGCTGGGAAAAGTCACGAAAGTCCCAATGATAATTGTGTGCCATGGATATAGTAGGTCTATTGCCCATCACGATCTCAAGAAATAAATGCATTCTAACGTTTTAGGATGCACTGACAAAATTCAGCAAGGCTATCCCTGTTCCTGCCCAAGAAGCTAATACTATTGGTCGTGCTTTTGCAGAAAAAAATAATTTGTGAATATGGAATGCCACAAAAACTACTCACGGACTAAGGACCAAATTTCGTGGGAGGAGTTTTCAAAAATGTATGCAAACTTCTCAGGATAAAGAAAATACAGACCACAGCTTATCATCCACAAACAAATGGCATTGTAGAAAGGTCACATCGCACTCTAGCTGAGTATTTAAGGAGTTTTATTGAGGAAGATCAGACAGACTGGGACATATGGTTACCTTATGCCATGTTCGCATATAACACTACTCCCCAAACAGCTACGAAAGTCACATCTTTCGAGTTAATTTTTGGAAGGCGAGCTGATCGAGGCCTCGAAGGGAGGCTGCTACTTGGTCAATGATATTTGATAATATCATCGGGGCCCTGGTGATCGACGGAAAGATCATCGGCCGAATTGTAGAGGTTGTCAAATCCTACATGAGATATCACTCCTAGTTTACTCTCTTCTCAAATTCATTTCAGGTTTTCATGATTTGTAAGAATTGCCCTATAGTGCCCTGCGCTTGATTCGCTAAAGGTCATGGCGCTACCTTAGGAGGAAATTGTTAAATTACTACTAATATATAAGAAAACATACCTTTCTTCATCTTTTCATGACTCATTGAAAGAATTTAAAGTCAAATTCGTTCAACTTGGAGACAGTGTATGCAAAAAATTCCTGTTTCTCATAAACCGTACGAAAAAAAATTCGATAATTCGACGCCGGATGACGACTTCACAATTTATAGCATTCGTCATATAATCCCCGCGAAAACGCATCTTTTTTATGATTGTCGTACACAAAATATGGTAAGAGTGCTACAAAATAAAAAAACAGGATCTATTCAGGTAAGCGCGAAAACCCTCAAATCGACTTTATATCAGTAAAATATTGTTTTTCTTATTATTGTGGATTATCTAAATTACAGTAATTTGTATAATGATTATCAATTACTATCAGATTGTTCATAAGGGCCAATATTATGGTCAACTATAATTACAGTGAAACCTCTGTGAATATCCACGTTTGGGAGTCTGAATTCTTGGAAAGACACATGAGAGGGACCATCTCTTCTACTCCGAGAGAGTGAGAGCGCTGGGAATCGAACAAGTTGCACGTAGACAAACTAGTGGGGGAACTGCAGGTTCTTTTTACTGTTAACCTTTTTTTTTATTCTAAAAGTCACCCATACGGTACATCTTCTCTTTGTGTAATACTATTTTTTGAACATTTTTTGCTTCGCACAACAACAAACAGTTTGTCAGCAAGTTAATATCAAGGCGCAGATTTGTCACGCGTAAGAGGGAGAACGGGAGACATTCGAAAAGAGAATGCTCAGGGCAGAAAATATTACAGTGAGGGAACGATTCTCCTCACGCGATAATGCATCGGACACTCCGGGAGGTAGACACTCAGAAAGGTTTTACTGTGCTTATTGAAATCCGGCAACTTCCAAAACTTTGTATCTAATTGCTATTTACAGAACAGAATGAGGAGAGGCCGTTGGTTTCTATCGCTGTGCAGAACTTTGAGTCAATTTCAAATTGATCACTTTACGTCAGGTTTAAAATTATAATTTTAATGTATCAAACTGTGGCTCTCGCAGGAGGTACAATTCAACGAGTAAGTTAAATCGTAGGAGGGCCGGGTGAATCTCTACAATAGATCTTCTGAATCACTCTTCTACCAGCTCCATCTTCAAGTGTATTGTCCTCCATCAACTTTGGACCATTGAAATTTAATGCGAACATGCCAAGCTGACTGCGCTTTGGAGTGAAAACGTAAGATTTGAAACAATCAATCAATAAATTTGACATCAAGATACGCGAGTGCGTATCGGCCAAGTGGAGGTTTTACCGGTGTGATACCGGTGTGACGTCACATGCCGATGCTGTCGCGTATAATATACACGACACAACTACTCCAAAAATGTGTTTGATTTTTTTTCCCGTAATACAAGTTACGTAATTAGTTACATTATATAAGTTGACTGTGAGCCTTGATGAAGATATTTTTACTTTTTCGATTGAATCACTAAATAAAAATATCCTCCCATAGCAACCGTCATAATGTCATATTTCCTCAATTTTATTTTCTCTCCGCGTTAGATTTGTTCGTCAAAGTTGGCAACGAATATCATAATGTGTGTCTTTCTCTTTCTTCCTCTTTTTGCCCAGAGACTACCGGAGACATACTCCTGCGTATGAATAAGTTTCCGAATGAAAGTTGTGACCTTGGCCGGGGAATTAAAATATAATAATTCCCGGCGAAGGCACGATATTGGGGAATTTACGATAATCTGAAAAATTAGGGAAATTTAAGATAACTTACGGGAGGACCTGAAAGAATAAGAGGGAGGGGGGTTCTCAATAATTACTCGGGGTGATTTATAACTTAACACTCTGTATTCTGGTCTCATAACAAAATATTAACATGAAAAATAATCCGGGCCTTTTAACTAATAACTCGAGGGTGGGGGTAAGGCCAACTCACTTGCGGCTACGCGAAATATTATACAATAAAAAAAAAGGGGTGATTCTAACTCTGGAAAAAACGGGGAGACGTGAGGAGGGCCGACTGAAAAGGTAATAATTAACAGGGGGCTTAATTTACAACTACAAATGAATTTACTGGAGGCTCACCGTTGGGGGGAAATAAACACGGGGCAGGGAAATTCGTTGGGGCAGGGAATAAAAATGGGGCACTCACGGGGAATGGTGTCCTCAAAATCCTCTCGGTTTTCCTCGGGGATGATCCTCCTTCCTTCCTTCTCTCTCCTCGTTCTCCTCGGATGTTCTTCTCCCAAAAAATCCTTCACACACTTCACACAATACTTCTCCTCCTCACGATCTTCCCAACATTTCTTCCACACAATTGTTCGCACTCTAGTTCCTCTCACACTATTTCCGCACACTTTTCTCCTTCGCACTATTTCTCTCCTCCAAAATAGTTCTCACCAGTTCTCTTCACAAATTGTTCGGGGTTTCTTCGGGGCAACTTCTCACAGGGTCTCTTTACACTAAGTCCTCGTTTTAGTTCTTTCCGGGGCAGTGACTCGTGGGGCAGCGGTGGCACGAGTGATGTCTGCCAATCATCCTCACCTCTTCTTCCCTGATTTTTGGCGGGGTCATCGGGTGTCCTTCTTGTTCTCATCCAGGAATCTCGCACGGGGGATGTCTCTTTCTTCCGGGGTCACGTGGGATCCTCTTCCTGGATGCGTGAGTGCTCGGGCGGGGGGGGAAACGGGGACGGGGGTAAGGAATATCTGGGGATGGGTTGCCCAACGGTGGCGAAAAAGGAGTAACTTAAACCTAACTTAACCTAGAAAAAATAAGCTGTATTAATTAGGGGGCAGGGGGGGGGGGCGCAAAATTCTGCCTCGTCACAAAGTGTCGTAGCGGTGGCGCCTGAACTAATTCGGGTTTGGAGTATGGCATGGACCACCGAATAAAAGAAATTAACTATTTGCACGCTGTTAATCGTTGACAGGTGACTTGCAGATCAATAATCGATTACCGTTGATTCGATGGATAATAATTAATTTTTACAGATTTTTTGAAATTTTTATCGGAAGACGAACCCCAGTTTTCTGTAATTAAATAAATTAATATTAAGGACCCTGTAAATTGGTTTCAGGTGTTTTACAGGTCAATGATCGCTAAAAATTAGCGGTTAATCCATAATAAGTAGATGTGAAGAATTTTTCAAGTTGAGGGCTAACTTCCTATCATAATTTTAATTATTTTACAAAAATCACTCAAAATCCATTATTATGGATCTGCAAATCACATGCAAACGATTCACAGAGTCCTAATAATATATTTATTTATTCATTTATTTACAAAATTTGGGGTCTACCTTCCGGTTATTTGAACAACCATTAGAAATCAACTATTGTCGATGAAACGCTAATTTTATGCTAGCATTGATCTGTAAGCCACCTGCAAACGATTTACATCGTCGAAATGATTAATTTATTTAATTCGGTGGTCAACTTCTCGGAGGTCTGCCGTAGTCCAATCCTGTAACGAATTAGGTCAGGCGCCACCGCTATTGAACTTTCATGTAGAAGCCTGTCCATCTGCGTGAGGATTTTCGCTTATGGAAAAGTTTTTCGCGCCTCTTCCTCGCGGGTCATTAGTGCAGTGATCGCCGTATACTTGGCGCACTAATTAATGTGAATCATTAATTAATCTATCAAATAATTTGGAAATAATTTGGGCAATTTTAGGAAGAGGGTTTCATAATTTGGGAAGAACTCGTTGATTAATTATTCATTTTTTTTAATTAAAGCGTATAGTCAGCGAAAATTTCTTATTTTTTATTTTTCTGAAATGAAAATTACATTGAATCATTTGGGGACTCGATTTCTGTAGATTTCATAATTTGGGGAATGGACAAAGAGTTGATAATTAATAAATTGAATAATTAAATCAATTTCCAGCCGTGCGCGTGCGCGCATGCATACCCGTTCCATCGCTCGTAATCGGGCGCACTAATTAATGGTAATCATTAATTAACCTATGAAATAATCAGGAAATTCTTTGGGGAAATTTAGGGAGTAGGCTTCATAATTTGGGAAGACCTTGTTAATTGATTATCAATTTTTTAAACTTAACATACGTAATTAGCGAAACCTTTTTTTTTAAGGGAGAATCATTTGGGGAATTGATCCCAACTGTTCTTCTAATTTGAAAAATTGAAAAAAATTCAATAATTAATAAACCAGTTCACTGTTGCTATTTTTTGAAAAATCGAAAATCGAATAATGCACTTATTCATATTCATTTCCACTCAATTTTTTCCCATTTTTTTGAACTTCAAACTTCTTTGTCAGTTATTTACTTGCTGTGTTATTATCATAGGAAGATCGTCGTTTTCCAATTATATTTCACCGATGCACAAAAACACGAAAAATCTATGTTTCATTCAGTTACCCATTGTTTTCTTTCAACCCTTAATGTTTTTCTTTCATTTGACAAATCACATTATTTTGGATTTTTGGCAGGAAAAAACAGAGAAATGGAAGAATCATTTCCACTCTAATGGACTAGTGTTCTCTTTAAGAAATAACGTTGTGTGAATTGTCTTTCAATTAAGTTTTCCCCTAATTTTCATGTCTCTACAATGGTTTTACAAGGAAAAACGCTAAAAATTGAAAATAAATCACAATCCAATTTATCGCTATTTCGACAACTCAGTGATCGAAGTTCACTTTCTGATGCATATTCGGTTGCCGCTGGATTTATCCTCTATAACATTAGTTAACAAGTTTTCTATGAATAATATTCAACTTTTTTTAAACGAGTGTCGATAACGAAGGAAGGAACGGGTGTGGACACGCGCATGCGCAGGGTTGGAAATTGATGTAATTATTTAATGTATTAATTATCAACTCTTCAGCAATTGCCAGAATTATGAAATCTACCGAAATCGATTCCCCGAATGATTCTACGTAATTCCCAATTTAGAAAAATAAAAAATAAGAAATTTTCGCTAACTATACGCTTTAATTTAAAAAAATAAATAATTAATTGAATAGATCTCCCAAATTATGATATCTACTCCCTAAATTTCCCCAAATTATTTCCAAATTATTTGGAAAGATAATCAATGATTCCCGTTAATTAGTGCGCTAAGTATACGGCAGTATATACATTATATTATCTTTATTATTATTCATCAATAAGTTCTAGTATTCAATTAGTGGCGATACCGAACACGACCCGGTACTATTTCTCGAAAAAGTTCTT
>NW_011887896.1:100456-113969 GCF_000806365.1 Fopius arisanus | reverse complement strand
CCACACCGACGTACTGCCGCTTAACGCGGCAGCGTCATTGGCTGTCCTGTTTACCCCAGTATCTCCGGAGGGGTGCTTCTGATCCAAAAGTAGTAAAGGACTTTTTGGGTCAGACTCACCCCCTGTACATGCCGGTTAATTATCGGCACGTACTTCTGGGACACCCTGTATGTCCAAAATCTATTTCAGGCCCTACTCGTTGGGTCGACACGTGAGTAATTTTGAGGGAAACTAATCTGAGCAGTTATTGGAGCCCTCTAAATGTTGATTATCAAATTCAACCCTTTGAGGGCTATTATCGTTCATTGCACTATAAAGTATTCTCTGGCAAATTATGGAAAGCTGTTGTTTGAAACGAAGCCGAAATTATCAGCAGGACAACGGTCGGGCAGCTCGGACACCTACGACAATATTCGGACATCCTCGGGTCATCGTTCGGGACCTAGTTCAAATCACAGTAACCCAACGCGTTCAGTCGTAAAGTTATAGTCATCGGTTACGATCCGTCCTTAAGAGCATCAAGTTTAGTAAATTTCGTCGGTCCGTCTCTGTTCTCAGCTACATCACGAATCAGCGCGGATATCAGGTTAACGTAGCGTCGCGTAAGATTATCGCGGTGGCTTAATTTTCGTCAGTTATCGTTATCAATAGTCCTTCAATATTAGAATCCCAGTTACACCACCCTCACCGATTTGCATCGCGTCAAATAAATTAGTACACTCACCGTTTTTAATTCGCGCAACAGTTCTCCAACAACATAATTCAATGTATCAAAGACAAAGGTGGTTCAATCCCACGTAATAAATCAAGCGTTTTAATTAAATCGTGTTAATAAAATTTTCAAAACCCAACCATCGCAATACTCCTCCCAATCCACCCTAAAAATCCAGTATCCTCTCCAAACAGATGTAAAATTGAGGAAAAAAAATCTTTTGATTGATAATTGATAGATAATTCATCTTGTTCGTTGTATTACCGTGAAAACGATTGGTATGTTTGCAAAAAGAAGTGAAATCCTATGAAAAAATCACCAAAAAACTTTTGTGAAAAAATTTTGCCAAGTGGAGGTTTTATTGTATCATCATATTTTCCCAAAAAATATTCTTAGTTTCATTAACAAAAAATATGTGAATATTCCAAAAAATATTGTCAGTTTTATTAACAAAAAAATATGTGAAATTCCCAAAAAATATTCTCAATTTTATTCACAAAAAATAGGTGAAATAAAAAAGATGCCAAGCATGACGTTCACAAATCGTATTGATTAGAGGGACCTAACATCTCAAGTGACTAAATCCAGTAACGGATATGGAGACACTGAAGAACATCGAGCACTCTTTATTTAACCATCTTGAAAAAACAAGCGCCACCAACGGTAACAAGCGTCGCCAAAAAACTTTTCTAGCGAAAATGAGGTTTGCAACAATCATATTGGTCGACAAATTTTTTTTGGCCGTATAACGCCCACTATTTTTTGTCATAACAGCCGTAGTCAGCGTTTCGTGGACGCGAAGCAAAGCAACGCAGCCGTAAAACACTGTCTTACAGCCGGAATGACGAAAAGCCTTTATTCACAATAATCGATTTTCCAATCGGAACTAAACCTGCGGAAAATTGTCCTAGTTGACGCTGTCAGCATAAACTTGACATTTTTTAATATTTCCATGTTTTTTTTTAAATAAGATTATATCATAATCAGTTCGCCTATTGTGTGATTTCAACTATTTAGTAATTGTCCCTTGTTTCTGTCTTGGAGGCGATCAGATTCACGTCGACTTGGCGTCATTTGTTCACAACATTTTTTTATGATTTTTTTTCTAGGTTAATAATTACCAAACAAATGATGCAATCAAAAGTATTGGTACCTGATTTAAGCCTCTCTGACATGTGGTAGTTCATCATAGTAATTTTCCTCAACGAAATATAATTTAAATATTCATGTTTTAGTTTTTATTCAGTCATTCAAGTTGATTATTGAAAAATATCACAGAAAAAATTTAAATTTGGAGGTAACATTTCAATACATATATTAACACTCGATTCCAATTGTTAAAGGGTAATTCACGAATATTAGGTTATTTAGGTAATTAATTGAAGATTAAAATGCTCGAAGATTGAAGCACTGAAAATTTTTAATTTAAAGGATTAAATTTAGGTGCAATATTGAAATTAAATATTAACAATTGATTCAAATTGTTAAAGGGTCATTTACAAACATTAAATTGTCTGTTGAATTAATTTATGATCAAAATGTTCGTATTGTAAATATTGAAAAATTAACTGAACTAAAATTTTTAATTTGGTTGTTATATTCAAATCATTAAATTATCAACAATCGATTCTAATTGTTAAAGAGTAATTCACAAATATTAGGTGATTCAGGTAATTAATTTTGACTGAACTAAAATTTTTAATTTGGTTAGCATATTCAAGTCATTAAATTATTAACAATCGATTCCAATTGATAAAGCGTAAGTCACAAATATTAAATGACGTGACACTCTTCGATTGGCTTACAAGCACGGGCTCCATCGTAGTTCATGCGCCAGCGCTACGGACCCGTGCGGATGAATTCCGTAAGCGCAGACAATTTCCTCCAACTTACTAATTTTATTCCCTAGAACCACCCAAACAGCGCTAGGGACTAGTAACGTTCTCGAAATAAAACTCTTGAGAAAGTGAATTCGTATCCGTTGCTATGGAGTTATTTTCGTAATAATGTAATAAGTGAAAAAAGTTAAAATCTCATCAGAAAGATCAACCGCGATTTATATAATGTATCTAAGGATACTTTTGCAAAATACCGTGGGTTTAAAGGTGAAAAAAGCAATTGAAGTTTTTTTAAGGGGTTAGGGGCGAGTTGTTAGCTGTAATATAATACACGACAGCTCTCTGCCTGTGACGTCACCTCTGCCTGTGACGTCAACTTGGCAGATACGCTATCGCATATCTTGATTATGCACCCGTTCCCCTGACTATAAACTTGGTGGGATTGGGCTATAAAGCCGTTCCGGTATACCATCTGATATTTTTTTTCTTTTTTTTCAAATCTTATACATTCCATTAATCTTTTGGAAGAAACAGCTGAACCAAAACTCCTGTTAGGTTTGTGACGAAATTCCAGTCGAGCCCGTCACCTGTATTACTGTAGGGTAATTACCTAGATTAAGGGCGAGAGAGAACCGCAAAAATTACATAAATACCTGACCAACACCGGTCCCGAGACCCTCTTCTGTCAGCTACTTGCTACCTAAGTAAAGTCGGAGAAAAGCAACCCAAAAAAAAAAATCTCCCCAAGACTCGCTACCTGCTACCTAGAAACCTCTGGAAAAATTACCTGAATAAATCCCCGTACTTGGCAAATAGCTACCTAAATCTCGCCAAGAAAGCCACCTGCTACCTTAGTTAAAGTCGCGAAAAGCTACCTGCTATCTAAATAAAATCCGGGAAAAGCTACCTTAAAAATTCCCGATTAACTAGCTGCCTGCTACCTAATCTCCTCTCGGAGACAGCTACCTGTTACCTTCTCTAATTTTCCCCAGACTCGCAGCGCTAAGATAATCATTAAAGTAATAAGTAGAGACAGCAGTTAAATCCCTACGGTTTAGATGAATCCTTATAAAAATTCCGTTAAACTTATCGATTAGAAAATAGTTGGAATTTCCCCTAAAATCCCCCTTATAATAATTGAGAATTGTCTGCGGGAAACCGGCTTAAGGGTCAGGGATTATCGAGGAAAATTGGTCGATATACTGTGCTTCCGGTAGTCCCTGGAACCCGTTTTCGTCAATTGGATAGGAGAACCCATAGGTTAGGTTGAGACGCCTATGCTCCCTTAGTTGTGAGAGGGTTGGGGTACTCTTCAGTTCAGTACGGGTGGACCATGTGAGCGAAAATAGCCCCCTCGCTTGCAGGGATGGCCAGGGCTTCTACGGTTCAGAGAATTTAGGGTTAGTTACAGTTACCGATAAATTAGCATTAGTTATAGTTACCGAAACTTTAGTATTAGTTAGTTTCATTCGAAGATCCCCAATCCCTCTCCGGAGAGGCCCCCTACCTGATTAGCTACCTGATTATAGGCGTAAACGGGGCTAAAATCCGCTCCCCCCTCCCAAAATCTCCCACAAAATCCCCCTGAACAGTAAAATTCCCTTCGCAAATTTTCTCAACAATTAGAGGTTAAGTTAAAGTTTAATAATACCCCGAGAACCCCGCAATAAATAAGAAATACTAAATAAAATTACATTAGCCGAAAACTCCAGTTTTAAATTTGAATTTATTGCGCGCCGCGAGCTGGGGGAATCAGAAAAGAAAAATAGTTCGGCATCTAGCCACGCGCACCACCACCGGATGGGGGAACCTCGAGAAGAATCCCCCTCCACGAGGAACAGGTTCGAACGGAACCATGCGACCGGCCGGCGTTAGTTCACCCCGGGCCGTTATCGCAGACACGTGTGTGCAAGTTATATAGTGCATCATGAAGACGCCACACTCCTGCCCCATAGTTATCTGCACCCCACAAATTGCATTCCAGAGACTCCCCTGGCACCCTGGTAAGTACCTGAGCTTTAATTAAGTGAAAATGATTGCGGGAAGTGTGGTTTTCGGCTGATTATGTGTCGCGAACACGAAAAATCGCAAATGGCGTCGCTACCTTGCGATATGACGCCATACGGGAAACTCATGGTTGAGAAGGTCACAAGTCTCTCTCAACGGCTACCTATGCTCCCTAATGCTACCTGATCTTCCTTGATGCTACCTAAATGCTACCTAATTAAGTTACGTCGGTTTTAGAGTTCATTTCGCCACGGAAAGGCGAAATATACGGGACGAAGCATTCCACGTGGCTCGGAATACCTGGCCCTCATGCTACCTATTGCTACCTACTTTCTCTGCGCTCTTATACTTAAAATTCCGATGATTGCTACCTATTTTTCACCCTCTCTGCTAACGAAATTCCGATGATTGCTACCTATTTTCCATACTCTCTGCTAACGAAATTCCGATGACCGCTACCCGTTTTTCACGCCTAATTGATTCCTCTCAGAATTAATCTTCGACGATAGCTACCTTTTCTTTTGGGTTTTCCGAGCTAACCGAGAGGTTCAGGAAAAGACCCAACTACATATTGATCTCTCGCTACCTTTGCTATAATTTTTCGGCTATCTTTATGCGGGCTGGATGATTTTCGAGAGGGTGATGCAATCCCGCTCCCCGGAACGTAATTGTCCGCCATTTTGCGGATTCCGGTTGGGCATGGGGACGCTACCTTTTAGGTAACGCATTTTTAATGGTTGGGATCTACAAAAGCCATCATGCTACCTCGCGAATTCTGATTACTTTTATATATTTGCGCAATTAATTAGCCCATTGGTTAGGGCTATCTGCCCCAGCACGGTTGTTGATTTAGCCCGTGATCGGATAAGTTTATACCAAACCCGCAAATTAAGCTACCTAAGTAGGGGAATAGGTTACCTATACATTCCCCAGGGTCTGAGGCCCTTTCCGTAATTTTCAATATTTCGATTTGCAACATGTACGGCTATCTACCCTACGGACCCTATTGATTTAAATAATCGGTAAGGGTTATGCTACCTAACCGGGAAAATACGTTGCGTCGGAGGACCTTTCCGCTACCTGAAAATTTTACTACACCCCCGGTGTGGCGGTGGCCCCGTAGGTAAGGCAGGAGGTGTTAGGTGTTTTGGCTAGAGATTACCGATTCTTCTACCAAAGCCCCGGATAACGCTACCTAATGAGGGAATTAAGCTACCAAATCGAAGACAGTCGTTACCCAACGACTGAATAAGGCTGTCTAATAGAATTTAGGCCTTCAGGTTCTCTCACTCTCTCGCTCGAACCCCTACGCTACATCTCCCCTCTTGAATACGATTCCCTGCAGCTTTCTATCTTTCCCACCTGAATGACATAAGTACTTTCATAAACATAAGAGCGGTTCTCTCTTCATCACTGCCCCATAAAACTCCCGTTTATCATCATTCACTTTATATTTTATAGAAAGTAAATCCTTCTTTTTTGGCCGAGTGACAGTCGTATATGATATGTAGACTGAGCGAATATATTAATTGTAAGCTGTCTGATGGAAAAAAAAATCATTTTTCTTCGTGTGTTCAAAAGTGAAACAAGTAAGGATAGTTCCGATTTGTTGTATTTTTCCTACCCGAATCCTCGTCCTTATAAATACCCGAATATTTTAGTTCTTGATATTATTTCGAAGCTTAATAATTGAGGCTCTCGTCCACGAATCCACCCCTCTCTCTACCACCCGCACACTGAGCAACCAGGCAACCCCGTACCCTCGCTACCCCGGGCTCCTCCGTTAAGTTTTTGAGTTTATGAATTCTGGGGATGGTCAGTAAGATTTTAGTTGAGTACGGATTTAGTTATTGTTGCGGTTTGTTAATTCCGCGTTGCTAAAAACTGACTGGCACCCTACATATTTGCTTACGGATTGGATGAGCTGCTGCTGATCATCCCCGGGGTTTGGGTTTTAGATTTTAAGGTTTTGTCGTTTTAAGAGTACCGGAGTGGTGAGAACGAAGGTAATGATTATGGCCGTTTTAGGCAAATCGAAAATTCGGGTTAGGATTTCCGAGTATTCGCTGAGGCCACAGAGAAAAATCATTACACCTTATATCGACGAAAATTCTAGCCACCTTCTGATTACATCAAATAGTCGAAATTATCGTTTGAGTTTTAGATTGACCAAATTATCGGCAGTAGTTTCAATCCAAACTTTTTTATGCTTTCCATGGAGAAAAAATTGGGAAATGGTCCAAGCATCTACTATTTTATGTCCAGTAGGCCATCAAAGTTCCAGTTATTGAAGAAAACGAATGGACACACATATATGAATTAAATAGTATTACAGTTCCCTGGGGTAATCGAATCTACTTTTTCTTTTGTATATTTCGATGAAAAGCGAATTGCTGCCCTTCATTAGAGGATTTGGTATTTGCAATTAATTTTCAATGCCATTCAACAACTGATTGATATTAGAAATTTGGATTGAAAATCAATCGGCAGTATGTAGCGGACACTGGATCACTAGGCAGGTCGAAATATCGGGTAAAAGCTGAACCCTTCAGATGAGTCGACAGTAACTAGTCACGACAGGTAGTGTTCGAAGGAGAAAGGAACTTATAAATCTCACTTAGTGTGGCCGATTGCGCGGGACTAAGTACTGAAGTACACAATGGTTATAATATGAGGAATTAGCACACAAACAGAAAGATACCCTTAGGTTTCCTTTAAGATAGAATTTAAATTTATTGCGCTTCACTTGGTATACAGAATACAAGAAAATCCAAGATAAAAACCAGAGGTAGATGGAAAAAAAAAGCAGGAGAGAATAGTGTAAATGTTGTTGGTGTGATTTTCTAACTTACGGTTTTTCAAATAAAAGGCAACACGGAAGGGGTGATCTCTTAGTGTTTCCTCTTCGCAGCGGATTCCGGAGAACTCCAAAAGTATGGTAGATCTTCTAGCACTGATGGAGTCGAAAACTGCTCAAACACACTTCTCTAGCGCTGGTAATGATGATGATATGACCCCGGAGGTGTTGGTGGTGTTAATAGACCTGAGTTGTACACTCAGGATGAGCTCAGTTGTACGCTCAGCGATTTACCAGGTCGGTGCAGGTTTGCAGGAAGGCGATCGATCTGACGCAGTGCAGAAAATCGAGTTGTCCACTCGGTGTAGAAGTGATGAGAGTGTCCGATGCTGCAGAGCTGCTTCCCAAAAGACGGGCCTTGAAGGGTCAGCTTTATTGAGGAGCAGGGCCCCTCGTCGAAAGTCAAGAATTTTTAATGGAACCGGCTCGCTTGCCGCCCTTGAAGTTGTAACGAGATTTTTCTCGTTACTAGAGAAAGCACTAGTAAAGTCACTAGGTGAAACGAACGACATCTAACGCCGGCTGAAAATAGCCGAGTGAAAGATGAGTAGGACATTGGACGGCGGTCAATCAGGCCGCTCCGAAGGTGAGTTTGACCAATCACATAGTGGGAAGAAACGTGGTAGGGTGAGACCATGTTTCGGAACACTGTGATGGCGCTGACGATAGCTGTTTCCCAATTCGGATATCCACCCAGCTGTGCTAGGGAGTCCAGGGCCGACGTACAGGCGTTCCAACTGGGTGGTTCCGCAGGGCGCCGTCGACTTAGACCAGGGACCAACGGCTAGGTGAAAGGACCGGGATCCCATCGAGTTGATTGGTGGCTGTGGGGTAACGGATGGACTAGGGCGAAATCCATGGTGTTGGGGTGGACTAAGGGCTGGGATTTAAGGCGCTTCCCGTCGGTCCGGTCGCACGCGCCTCCATGGGAAGTAACTCTAGTTTTGACTCGCGATGAGATTGCTATTACAGAGCTCTCGAGTTGGGGTGGACGTTAGGTGGGTGAGAAATGTCTCCGGATACCTACGTCGCATGTGCCTCGAGCAGTTTGGCGCCCTGCGGGGTGAGAAGGATTCGCAGGTAATCTGTGTCTTGTCTGCGGTTCAGCCACCCCAGAGGAGAGAGTACCACATGCGAGGGATGGTCACATCCCTCCACGAGAGTCTGGGGGATACGTTCCCCGAAAGATATCGTTGACGATGCCGTGAGCACGGCAGAAGTTAGTGATTGAAGTTACTCGTACGTTGGTGAACCTCGCCCACTCTACCGTGTCATGCTGATGCTGGCTCGGCATTGTGAGACCCGCCACCGAAAGTCCGCGGAGTTGACGAAATTCCTTCGCGGCTGGTTTTTCGTCAGGTTTTCCAGAAAAACCTGGCTGGCGCCCAATCGTGAACGATAGAGGCAGCAGCCAGAGTAGTTCGAGGAATATCCCGGGGCGTTGACCCGGGAAAAATACAAAGTACACTCGTCGATCTGACGTAGCGAAGAAAATCAAGTTGTCCACTCGATGTAGTAGCGATGAGAGTGGGCAATGCTGCAGAGCTGCTTCCCAACAGACGGATCTTGGAGGGTCAGCTTTATTAATGAGCCGGGCCCCTCGTTAATAACGAAGAGTCGAAATTTTACGTTGGTGTCGTTGGTTGTGATTAAAGCTGCGCACTCGATCTGGGGTTGCCAGGAAAGTCGAGTTGTAGGCTCGGACTGCGCCAAATGGTGACGTCAGAGGATGGTCCTGCAGAGTTGCTCCCCTGAAGACTGGGTCTGGAGAGTTGAACTGGATGACGAGCGGGGTACCACTTGAAGGTTTCGAGTCGAAAATTTAATTTCGACTGCCTTTATTTGGCGAAAACCCGCCCTCTATATACTGTTCGGGTGCGATTCCTCTACAGCCGTTGGCATTTTGAGATTCCAACTTTTTTTGAGGTATGGTGGGAGGCATCTTCATATGAGTAACAATGTATTTTAAAGGGATGTTTCTGGGCAATGTACCCTCACCCTGATGCAACCCCCATTTCTCCAGGTGCGGGAGAAGTTTTTCAGAAAATGACGGGACGAGCGCGTATTGGCCTCTCTTTAATTAGTGTTCTTCTAATGTCAAAAGTTATATGTTTACGCATCTTTCTGACGTTCATGGCTCATTAATTTGACACCTCCTTGGACGATGGATAACTATTGTTCCTTAGAAGCCTCGCGTGTCAAATGGAGTGGACCCTTTGAGGCTGGAGATGTCCACTTGTTTAGACAACAAGAAATCATCTGTTGAATTGTGCCAATTCCTGGAAGCCATCTCATAACGTTCGTTAGGTATGGGGTGCAGGTGACTTCATGTTCCCGGCCGACCCCCTGTAACCAATGGGTGGAGGCACTCGGGGCAGATGTACCCCTCCTATTGGCCTCCCTTTTCTTTTGTCGATATCGGCAAACCCGTGGCTGAGGTTGTCCATCTCTAAATTGCCGACATATTTAATTCTTTGGGGCAGCTCCCATCTGCGGTTACCATTGGAGAATTGTTTAAGTTATTGGCCCCCAAATTCAATAGAGTGAAAAGGATCTCCTTAGTTGTGCCTTTCAGCACTTGTGTGGCTTCTTTTTAGATGATTCGTGGTTTCCAGGTGCTGTCGTCTTCATGGTCACTCCTTAACGCCTCTCAGGCCATAATGACGGCCACTTGAATACCTGCTAGGTGGTCTCTTTTATTGTGGATACTTCGCATAATCGGCATTTAGGCCGGCCATACCGACATTCCTCGCTATTGTATGGGATTTGCCAACTCCTTTTTTTTGTGGTTACACCAAGTTTTCCGAATATATATAAAAATTTTAACCGTAGTAACTGCGGCGTCCGCAACAATTAACCCAATGTGACATGGCCACTTAAAAAGGAAAATTACAATTGAATGTGTGAGTTTTCAACGTGATGAAATGTTAATGTAAAAAAGTTAACAAATCAGTATCGAAACCATTTTTCCAGGTCAATTCTAAGTAGTCGTTTGTGATTAAGAGTCTAGTGGGAATAATTCGACCAGAATATCAACAATTAATTACAAGATTTCAAAGATCTAGTGAAGAGTACAATCAGTAACACATTACTAGTCAGCTATGTATTGCATTATTCAGTTGGACATTACCAGCTGCTGTATGGATATTTGGCAATTCTTTAAATTATGTCATTATTATGTAAATCCTGGAACAAGCAATTATGTTGGCATCATAAGGATTCTTTTCCAATTCTATGGAAGTAGCCTTGAATGACAAGAAAATTTTCTACCGTCGATCGCATGATGCAATTTAGTAATTATAATAATTAACTCACTCTATAATATCCAAACGCTCCAACGCGAGTTTGAGGTTTCTTATCGCCAACCGCTTCTTGTTCGTATCACGACTTAACGTGTCGAGTTTCTGTTCAGTCGCTTTTTTATCTGCGTCTGTAAGTGGTGCTGCTGTATTCCGAATAGCCAGACGATTGCTCAATGTATCACATAATTGACCCTTGAGCCTGAAACAAACCTTAGTGTTGAACAAACATTGGATCATCTTGGTCATAGTCGAGGGGCGTTCGAACGATTGACCAAGGATGAAAGAGCCTGTAATGAGTTAAAGAACAATGAAATCCATGCTCACGTTTGAATGATGTTCTCTTTGTCCCGCAGGGCGACTCGTAAAGCATCGATCTCTTTATACTGATTCTTATGTCTGTGATCAGCCTGAGGGGTAGTTATTCCCCTGGATATACTTCCCCCCTTTTTCCTTCTTGGTGTTGTTGATAATGATACTTCTATGCTTGCCATCTACAACCAAAGAAAGACAATTTCAACAACTCAGAATTGCTATTTATTTGTTTTTCGTCAATCAGGCTCTTTTGGATCTTTGGAATTCCACATAATCTGCTGAAGCATATTGCATACTTTTAACCGGAAGACCGTATCACAATTTTTTTTAGTTCGTTCGGACAGTTGGATCAAATTGTATAAATACGATTCCGAGGAATAAATAAAAATTTTAAAACAATTTTTTTATGATATTGGTATAGATCAGGCGATTACCCATTACTGTTAAGCCGAAAAATCAGATACAAACTTGCATAAGAAATGGAATCTACCATGTAGAATATATTTTATACTCATTACTTCACAGTTCATATTCCTCGTTTTTATTTTGGATTTTCTTATCTGCTAATCTGATGAAATATGTCATAGTGATCCAAAAATAAACGACAAAGGTCATCGAGCTCATTTTCCTGGTACACTAGTACGCCCACGTCATCGAATACTTGCACGACCGGCTTAATGATTATTATTAATTGAGAAGATGGAATGATTTGATGAAAAAATTTTTTTTTATGTTACTCGCCCTGCGTTAACCTCGTACTCGTACCGCATACTACATATGTGGGCGTAAATCGCTTTTCTTTTTACTTACCTCCCTCAGCCAATAAAAATACTCGGTTAGTCGGACCGAACTAACTAAGTAACTTATGCTACACGGACTGCATAGCATTGAAACAAGATCTTTTTTGGTTGATTATTAATCATGAAATTTATAAAATCGTTGAAAAGATCTCACCCGACGTGGCTTGGGTCATGAGCTGTCGGGGCTCAAGTTGTTTGATTTAATGATAATTAATTGAATAGAGCGCCAGTCAACTTTGACGACGTTGACAACTCGATATGATTCGTATTAATTTTAGAAAGAGCAACGGACTGATTTTAAGGGATTGATTCGACTTTGGGTGACCCGATAGAAGGAATAGATCAAGGAGAGAGAATTTTCAGAAACACGGGCTACTTACAGTTGCTGCCTCGGGAATCGACTCTCCTGGGGTGGTTGACAATTAAATAATTTCACAGACACCGAACATAATGAATAACTATATTTGACAAGAGTAAAGCAGAAGATAATGGTTTAGACAAGGACAATACTTAATAGTAACAAAAGGTGTATAGAAGAACTATTTCTTTTGCCGTCCGACACGAGAGTGACGTGTTTCGGCACGTTGGACACTTGTTGAGTGTGACCGTTTATGCGCAACTCATTTGTCGAATATCTGTCGAAACGTCCTCAGTGGTTGGTGTTTTGGCGGTCAGTTTGTGTCAATTTGAATTTTTGTATTTAGTATCCCTCGAGATTTCCGAGGCTGACGTTGGGGCAACTAATAATCGTGTTGCAGCATTTTAGGAACATATTTAATTAGAATTTGCGCCGTAGACACTGATTCAGTTCAAATATGTGGTCAAAATACTTTTCAGATCGTGTAACATATGTTACTATATATGTTATTTCATGCTACGGGGCCTGACTAACCGAATATTTTTCTTATCCAATAGAGGTAAGTAAAAAGAAAGGTGATAAGCGGCCACTTGCTTACCTGTGGCAAAAAAAGTACGAGGGTAGGGCGGGTCGAATGACATAAATGTGAATTTTCTCCTCGCCTTGAGTTCGAACGAAACTGACGAAAAAAAACTGTCACGAAGTAATTTTTAAGCACCCGAATTGTCAAAATTTAGTATTCTGTAAAATCGTGTTTCTGTAACGTCTTAGCTTAAATTTCCTGATGAATTAAAATAAATGCTGATATGAATTTTTGACCGAAAGCACGAGCTGTCGAATTTTCGATAAGAAATACTGACATACTCAGCCTCCTAATTATGTGGAAATTAGAGTAAATCTCCCGAAATGACAAAAACTGGTGTTTTTGTAAAAAAAACTCAGCCAAGTAAAAGTTTCGCACAATTGATTCCGTGAAAAACTCGTGTTTTGCCAAAATATGGCATTCCAAGATATTAAAAAAAACTCAGAAAATGTAAATGAAAATGCCAAGAAAAGTGATACGAGTCGATAGAAAGGATTCAATAATGAAAATAAAAAAATCAGTAGAGACAGGACCAACTTACTTGGTGCGCTTTTTCGCAAGAACTAGAGCTAGGGCCAAAGATTATCTTCAGTCACTTTTAGTTATTAATCAAATTGCATTTTAGCATTATCCTGTAAATAAAACCGCGCCAAGTAAGTTGGTCCTGTCTCTACTGATTTTTTTATTTTCATTATTGAATCCTTTCTATCGACTCGTATCACTTTTCTTGGCATTTTCATTTAC
>NW_011887896.1:76093-100101 GCF_000806365.1 Fopius arisanus | reverse complement strand
AAATCGGTAAAATATTGAAATGAGCCCGTTGCCATGGGCGTATTTTTGCCAATATTAATCGAAAAAAGGGAAAACTTATATCAATGAAAAGCTTGAGGGCGATTTGTATTATGTAACTATGCACAGATTTCCTGTAACTTGTAGCGTTTGTATTTTATGGACTGAATACGATTAAGAGGTAGTGGAAGGGGTAGTTGTGTCGTGTATAGATACACCGTAGCTCTCGGGCTTATTTGTTGGATAGAGACGAAACTTTTCCTTGGCCGATACGCTACCGCGTATCTCGATTCGAATAACCAACCCATTTGTCAGAACACAAAACATTGTTAATCATAACTATCATAATATACTGAATCACTTCGCGTGAAGTGATTCAGTATATATAAAAAATCGCAATCCTTATCTAGAAAATCTCAAATAAATATCAATCTATGCGCTATTGCGGAAGCTTAATCATATGAGTAATGCTATAAAGCGAAGAATGGTGGTTGATACGGATTGTATAGTCGAAGAATAGGGTGAGTTGCGAAAACAAAATTGAACATAGAAATAAACCATCAGTGCTATATGAGGAACGCAGTAACCGCAACAGTAATGGATGGACAACTGCGATATAGAGGAGAGTTTAAGGGTTTCCGACACATTTAGAGTCGGATCTCCCCATCAACAAGCACATTCATTTTCTTTTTAGAGAATGAAGAAGAAATTTAAAAAATCACAATAAAATTTGGTGAAAAAATGGCGCCAAATCGACGTGAATCTGATCGCCTCCAAGACAGAAACAAGGGACAATTACTGAATAGTTGAAATCAGACAGTAGGCGAACTGATTATGATATAATCTTATTTTTAAAAAAACATGGAAATATTAAAAAATGCCAAGTTTATGCTGACAGCGTCAACTAGGACAATTTTCCGCAGTTTTAGTTCCGATTGGAAAATCGATTATTGTTAATAAAGGCTTTTGTCATTCCGGCTGTAAGACATTATTTTACGGCTGCGTTGCTTTGCTTCGCGTCCACGAAACGCTGACTACGGCTGTTATGACAAAAAATAGTGGGCGTCATACGGCCAAAAAAAATTTGTCAACCAATATGATTGTTGCAAACCTCATCTTCGCTAGAAAAGTTTTTTTCGGCCTAATGACTAAATATACTGTTTCAAACCCCGTCCATAGGGAATTGATTCGGAAAAAAGTCAACTTGGCGCGCCGGGCTGTTCGGTAATGAACATGCTTCGTAGGAAGTGAATGATTGACAAAGCTAGAGTTCGCACGCTAATTGGCAAAACGCCAAAACTATTGAGATTTGATTCAGCTTATTATATCAACAATTGGATTCCGTATACTTGACGTGTACTTAACCTATTCACCAATGAACGTCAAATAGCATATCGGTATGAGGAGAGTGGGTACCCGTCAGTGTAATGGCGCGTTCATAAGCGACGCAGGGTGGCACACTCACATTCTTAGACAACGGCAAAGAGTGGGGAACGAAGATCATCAGTGAATATTTTAAAATGAGATGTAGTGCTTATACATGATAAGATGTCCGTAACGACTGAAGCAATTACGTAATTATCAATCGATGCATTCAATCAATAATCCACTTACGAATTTATGACTTGCTAGGGAAATGCTAAAATATACTTGTAATTTTTTACTATGTTCCCGGCAATGTAATGATACCCAGTGAATTGAAGGGGAACAATTAGGCGCGCCAAGTTGACTATTTTCCGAATCAATTTCCTATGGACGGGGTTTGAACCAGTATATTTTGTCATTAGGCTAAAAAAAATTTTCTAGCGAAGATGAGGTTTGCAACAATCATATTGGTCGACAAATTTTTTTTGGCAGTATGACGCCCACTATTTTTTGTCATAACAGCCGTAGTCAGCGTTTCGTGGACGCGAAGCAAAGCAACGCAGCCGTAAAATACTGTCTTACAGCCGGAATGACAAAAGCCTTTATTAACAATAATCAATTTTCCAATCGGAACTAAAACTGCGGAAAGATGTCCTAGTTGACGCTGTCAGCATAAACTTGGCATTTTTTAATATTTTCATGTTTTTTTTTTAAATAAGAGTATATCATAATCAGTTCCCCTACTGTCTGATTTCAACTATTCAGTAATTGTCCTTTGTTTCTGTCTTGGAGGCGATCAGATTCACGTCGACTTGGCGCCATTTTTTCACAAAACTTTTTTGTGATTTTTTAAATTTAATATTTATATGATTTTTTTTTACATTGTGTGATTTCATCCATGCAGTTATTGTTCCATGCTTCTATCTTGCGTTTAGATTAGCGTCGACTTGGTGCCATTTGTTCACAACATTTTTTTATGATTTTTTTTTTATGTTAATAATTACCAAACAAATGATGCAATCAAAAGTATTGGTACCAGATTTAAGCCTCTCTGACATGTGTTAGTTCATCATAGTAATTTTTCTCAACGAAATATAATTTAAATATTCATGTTTTAGTTTTTATTCAGTCATTCAAGTTGATTATTGAAAAATATCACATAAAAAATTTAAATTTGGAGGTAATATTTTAATTCAAATATTAACACTCGATTCCAATTGTTAAAGGGTAATTCACAAATATTAGGTTATTTAGGTAATTAATTAAAGATTAAAATGCTCGAAGATTGAAGCACTGAAAATTTTCAATTTAAAGGATTAAATTTAGGTGCAATATTGAAATTAAATATTAACAATTGATTCCAATCGTTAAAGGGTCATTTACAAATATTAAATTGTCTGTTTAATTAATTTATGATTAACATGTTCGTATTGTAAATATTGAAAAATTTACTGAACTAAAATTTGTAATTTGGTTGGTACATTCCAATCATTAAATTATCAACAATCCATTCCAATTGTTAAAGAGTAATTCATAAATATTAGGTTATTTCGGTAATTAATTTTGACTGAAATAAAATTTTCAATTTGGTTGTTATATTCAAATAATTAAATTATTAACAATCGATTGCAATTGTTGAAGAGCAATTCGCAAGTATTAGGTTATTTAGGTGATTAATTTCAACTTAACTAAATTTTTAATTTGGTTGTTATATTCAAATCATTAAATTATTAACAATCGATTCCAATTGTTGAAAAGTAATTCGCAAATATTAGGTTATTTAGATAATTAATTTTAACTGCACTAAAATTTTTAATTTAGTTGCTATATTCAAATCATTGAATTATTATCAATCGATTCCAATTGTTGAAGAGTAATTCGCAAATATTAGGTTATTTAGGTAATTAATTTTAACTGAACTAAAATTTTTAATTTGGTTATCATATTCAAATCATTAAATTATTAACAATCGATTCCAATTGTTAAAGGGTAAGTCACAAATATTAAATGACTTGACGCTCTTTGATTGGCTTACAAGCACGGCCCCATCCTAGTTCATGCGCCACCGCTACGGACCCGTGCGGATGAATTCCGCAAGCGCAGACAATTTCCTTCAACTTACTTGTTTTATTCCCTAGAACCGCCCACCCAAACAGCGCTAGGGAGTAGTAGCGCTCTCGAAATAAAACTCTTGAATAAGTGAATTCGTATCCGTTGCTATGGAGTTATTTTTGTAATAATGTAATAAGTGAAAAAAGTAAAAATCTCATCAGAAAGATCAACCGCGATTTATATAATGTATCTAAGGATACTTTTGCAAAATAGCGTGCGTTTAAAGGGGAAAAAAGCAATTGACGTTTTTTTAAGGCGTTAGGGGCGTGTTGTTAGCTGCTATGTAATACACGCCAGCTCTCTGCCTGTGACGTCACCTCTGCCTGTGACGTTAACTTGGCAGATACGCTATCGCGTATCTTGATAGCAGTTGTTTAATCAGGCATTCTCTTCTTATTTCCTAACAACATTAACTTTTCTCCGACTTTCGCTTTTGTACCTTGACACTCCAAAAATTTATGAGAAACTCATTCATCAAATACTAGAATTCGTGGCGATCGGGGAAAAAGGGAAACTGATGTCTTTGCCAACAATTTTATGATCTTGAAAGGAAGACTATTTTGACGTTTCGTTTTTTTTTCGTCAATGGCGATTGCTACGGCGAGAACGTCAAAAAAAAACCGTAGAGCACTGGGATGTTGTTAAGGAGAGGTTTCGAGAGAAATAATCGTGATGCGAGACGCACTGAATTTGTCACAGAGAAATATATTATATTTCGAGTCTTATAATAAGTCCAGTAAACAAATATAT
The DNA here is from genome assembly GCF_000806365.1 of Fopius arisanus. Taxonomy (NCBI): domain Eukaryota; kingdom Metazoa; phylum Arthropoda; class Insecta; order Hymenoptera; family Braconidae; genus Fopius; species Fopius arisanus. The sequence goes on along the minus strand of NW_011887896.1, from coordinate 95,877 downwards.
ATGTCAAAATAACCGCGAGCAAACACTTAATTGATTGAACACGGTAGAGAATTATATTTGAGAGAGATTCACACGATAATTAACGGCGTAATTATAGAGCGTTAGAGGACGACGTTAAACAGAGAACATCCGAAACGAGAAGACATAATAATAATTATTAGAGAGGTAGGTCAGCGTCACAGGTGCGTAATTGGGGCACCTATATCTGCCGAACGACCGGTCAGTCAGAGACGGTCAAGGAGGTGCTGCCACCCCATGGCCCTATGCCAATATGAGGCTGATGCCTGAACATTCTCCCCCCCGTCAGGAACCTCGTTGCTGACTGAAGGAGCAGAGATATTCCGAGATAACCTAGAACACTAAACAGAGATTAATCAAGTCGGTAGAGACCAGCTTTAACTGGTAGAGATCGGCAATAGAACCAGTTTGGAGATCGGCCTGATCAACGACGTCGAAGCGGTCCTGATTGTCACAACTCTGGAGAGACCGTCTTTTCCAGGATGTAGAGCTGTGACACGAGCAAGAGGCCACTTCGTTGGCGGGAACCGCTCGTCGTAGAGAAGTACCAGGCTGCCGACTTTGATTTCGTTGGACGGATGATGCCACTTAGAGATAGACTGAGGCTGCTGCAGATACCCTGTAGACCATTGCTTCCAGAAGAACTGCAGCCTCTGCTGAATAAGTTGCCATCTTGAGAGCCGTCCAACGTTGAGATGTTCTAAGCCAGGCTCCGGAAGAGTTTTCGGAGCTTCTGCAATGAGAAAGTGTCCTGGGGTGAGACAGGACACGTCATCAGGGTCTTCCGAGAGCGCTTCTAGAGGCCTGGAGTTGAGAACTGCTTCAATCTGGGTGAGCAGCGTTGAGAGTTCCTCGAACGTGAGAGTTGTATCCCGAACCGTTCGAGAGAGATGATACTTCACTGACTTGACCGCTGCTTCCCATTTCCCTTCAAAGTGAGGGGCTCCAGGAGGATTGAACATCCACCTCGTTCGATCCTTGAGACATACTGCAGAGAGATGCTGGAACTCCTTGGTGCCAGCAGAGAACAACTTCTTCAACTCCTTGTCACCACCGATAAAATTCGTGCCACAATCGCTGTAGAGATGTCTGCAGTATCCTCGACGACTCACGAACCTTCTATAAGCTGCGATAAAGCCGTCAGTAGAGTAGTCCGTGACAGCTTCCAGATGGAGAGCGGACGTGGCCATGCACACGAAGATCACTAACCAACCCTTCTGGGTCTTGTGACCACGCCCCTTCCACGTCTTGAGAGACACTGGTCCGGCATAATCCACACCAGTGTTAGAGAAAGCTCGATCCGATACAAGACGTGCCATCGGAAGCTGCCCCATCAGCTGCTGCGCTCTAATCCCACGATGACGCGCGCATTCAACACACTTGAGGATGAAGGATCTTACTGGTAGACGACCACCAATAATCCAGTAAGACCTCCTGAGATGCGTCAACGTGAGCTGAGTTCCGCCATGCAGCGTACGCTGATGAGAGTCCCTGATGAGAAGCTCTGCGAGCACTGATCCTTGAAGGATTATCGCCTGATGTCTACTCTCTGCTCCTAGAGTTCAGAACTTCAGACGTCCGCCCACTCTGAGAACTCCTTGTTGATCAATGAACGCAGTGAGTTTGGTCAACGGATGAGACTTCTTCAACTGGAATCCGTGAGAGATAATGTCACACTCGGCTTGGAGATGATAGGCTTGAGTCACCTTGACCCAATAAAGCCGAGCTGCTTCGATACTATCCGGGCTAAACAGTGCCTCAACAATGACGTCCTTCTTCCTCTCGAGTTTCCGCATCATGTTCCCAGCAACTGTTTGACAAAGTGCTGTGATCCGCAGCAATTTGTAGAGAGATGAGTATCGCGAGCAGAGATCCCAGAGACTAGACCGTGCGAGAGAAGCAGTATATTTAGGATATTTTAACATTTTAGTGTCAGATTCTGATAGATGGGTCTTTTACGAGTGTCAGAAAATATGACACGACTAGAATTGGTGGTTTCGGAAACGTTTACCGATATTTTCAATTGATGGTAAAAATTGGGAACTTGTGTTTAAAATTTCATCGTAACTGGAAGTGTTGACGTTAAACTAAAATTTCGCGGCAAACTCCGGACCATCAACAATGAAAAACAAAAAATTCGGACCAATTTCAGGAAAATTTTCAGTTTCTCAGTTGAAATAAAATGTCATGCATTTTAAATAGATAACCAAAATCCTTTTTCATATTAACTGATATTTTTTCTATGTGCAGGAAATATGAACAATGATGAAGAATCTGATGACTACTCCAGTGATAGGGAATCAGACTTATGGGCAGATGAAGAATCATTTTCGGATATAGAGGAACATAGTTTTCGTGAACGCTTAAGAGATTTATTCATCAATCTGCGTTTAGAGCAATCCAAAGGGATCGCGATTCGAAGTCTTTTGCGTGAACATTCTTGTTTCGCATCGCTGCCGGTTAATCATCGGACTCTTGTTGGAACAACTCAGCAAAAGACTTCACTGAAAAAGGTTGAGCCGGGAGAACACCTACATTGAGGCGTAGAGAACAAAATTATCAATTATCTAGCAAAAATAGCAGCGTCATCTGTACGATCCAGTCTAGTGTACGATTTTAGTACAGATGGAGCCAATCTTGACAAGTCTGGTTACATAGTGTTGTGGCCAATTCAATAAGAATTATCAACATTCCAAACAGCACACCTATTATGGTAGGTATTTATAAAGGTGCGCATAAGCCTGCATCTGCAGATGAATTCTTTGAGGAATACATTGATGAAATCCTTTCCATTGCTTCAAACGGTGGTATTCTCTATAACAATGTCAGAATTCCACTGATTGTGCGTTGCTTCGTCGCCGATGCTCCTGCCCGAGCTTTCGGACTGAATCACCAATACCCTACCGGACATAACAGTTCTTCCAAGTCTTATCCAAATGGCGTACCGAGAACAGATGCTGACTATAGAAATCTAGTAGACCAAGAGCACCATCACGGACCTACTCCTCTTGCAAATATTCCAGGATTCGATTTGGTAAACCAGGTGCCATTTGATTGGATGCATCTTACACTGCTTGGGTCGGTGAAGAGGCAAACTTCAGCAACCATCAAAGGTTCAAAACATTTCTCAAAAGACGTTAAGCTATCGGCTCAAGAAATACAAATCGTGAATTTACGGCTCAGTGCCATTCGCGACTTTTGTCCTCGAGAGTTTGCACGTCGTCCCGGCAAAATTACAGACTATCAACGAATGAAGGCAACTGAATTTAGGCAACTAATATTGTATACAGGACCCGTGGTATATTTCGGTATTTACAAGCAGACTGTATTTAATCATTACCTGCTACATCATACGGCCCTACGATGCTTGGCTTCACCACGACCATCAAAAAGTGATATCACATACACACGAATCGCTCTCGATATATCTCGATATATGGGTGGATGCACGTCTCGAGATTTATGGACAGGAGTTCCCGACTTATAATACTTATGGTCACAAACACCTTGCTGATGATGTAGAAAATTTTGGCTCTTTGGATTGTTACTCTGCTTTTCCGTATGAAAACCATATGAGTATTCTGCGGAAATTGTGTCGATCATCATACCAAGATGTGCAACAGATTTTTCGGAGATTCGAAGAGATAGACAACCGAAGTAATGAAAATTCACGCATATTAAATGGTGCATTGACGCCCTCTCAGATACACAAATCTGGACGGCTGCCACACCATTGGGGAGATCGTACTTCCGTGCAGTATAAACTTTTCACAACATCGCGATTGACTCTCGGTATCAATATTCGTGATTATTGTTGTATCTTAAGAGACTCATCCATTTGTCTTATACCTAATATACTAGTAACCAACTGCAATGATATCCCGCAACATTCTCTCGTAGTACAAAAATTTGATGTAACCGAAGCTTGGTTCAACACAGGAATCGATTCATGTAGAATAGGAAGTTTCAAATGTTCAAACCTAAATCCAAATTTACTATGCATACAATGGAATGACGTATCAGAAAATGTTATCGAATGCCCTACTAGCCTCGCTGTAATAACGGTAGCTCACCGCCTATACTGCTACTGGCGCACACATATATAATCACTGTAATACTTGATTGAAATTCAAAATAGAACTATGATCATTGGCTTCTGTTTGAATGCCGGGTTTGAACTCAGCATAGCGCCGACATTTCACAAATTATAGCATGTATCTTCAAGGACTATGAGCTCTGACTCAAGGCTTCTGAGCATCGACGTACAGGGGTCATTCGTGTATGACTTACATTGTAAGAAATTTTTGGAAATTTCTTATGAAAAAATTATGAAAACTCTCACACTTCTTCAGAATTTCCTAGTGTAATAGATATTAGTGAGAAATTTCCCCTGAAATTGGGAGTTTTCCAAACTTCCTTCGAAATCTCCCAATCTTGAGGGGAAACTCCAAACTTCTGTGAACTTCATGAGAATGGTTTGGAAAATTCGAAACTGGTATTCTCATAATTCTCTAGAATCTAGAGTCTAGATGCCCTGGAAATTTAAGTTGAGCGTAATAGGGGCGCTCTTCAGCCCATGTTCCGCCCATGTTCCGCAAATGTTCATGTAAGGACCAAAAACGATTGGAAATGGTCAGAACAAATGACAATAATTATCCGATTCAGAATCATGAAAAAATATGGTACATGGAGCTAATCAGGAACGTTTTTGTAATTAATTGAGAAAAATAATTCGCAGTGTAATAATGCCATGAAGCGCTAGTGTGGGGAAATCTGCCAGATGGTGCCGGTGTGATTTGAATCGGATGAGCTGGCTCTCGGTTGTAGTCGAACGGCAGCCGGCGAAGTGATGAGTTCACAGGGGGGGGGGGCGGTTTATCGCGTATTCACAAAGTTATAGTCCACTGCTTTTTTTAAAAATGGTCCAAACAAGTATGCACATATCGATTCAGAATTGAATTCTGAGTCGATCTACACCTATAAATTTTGGACCATTTTTTTCATCCTATACAACCCTCATTCAGGATGGCCTACTGAGGTTGCCAAAAAATGGTCCCCACGAGTATAGATATATAGATTCAGAATTGAATTCTGAAGCGATCTACACCTATAAATTTTAGACCATTCTTCACCCCCTACAACCCCCATTGAAAATAGCCTACTGAGGTTTCCAACAAATGGCACGACAGGGATGCATATATCGATTCAGAATTGAATTCTGAGTCGATCTGTACCTATAGATTTTGGACCATTTTTTCACCCCCTAGAACCTCTACCCAAGATGGCCTGAGGTTCCCAAAAAAAGGACCCCACAAATATACACATATCGATTCAGAACTGCATTCTGAGTCGATCTATACCTTGTGACGTATTTCGCTTCCTCGTGGAAGGGAAAAGAAATACGAAACCCTCTGCAATCGAACTAATTAAATTTAAGTCAGGCGCCAGTACATTTTCTCATCAAAATGCACAAAAACCATTCCAATACAATAACGACAGGAAGAGTAACCGGCAACTCAGTATCAACCGCGGCGGCGGCTGGGTTCAATAATCCTGCTCCTAAAGACACCTCTGGAATGATTGGGTTTTTCTAAAATAAAAAAAATATTACCAGAATCATTTAATAATAAGAAAACTCGTCCTTCAATTCGACTTTCAAAATATAAATAAATTAAATTACAATATCCAATTCTTGAATCAAATATACAATATTAATTTAAAGAGATGATGAAGTCAATAACATAAGTAAAATCAAATCTTAGATAAAGGAATTCAATCAATATTCCCAAGGTTAATAAACAAGTGGTAATACGTCTCACAATGAAAACACGATAAACTGGAATTATTTTGAGTCACTAAATTCCTGTAAAATCCGTTGACCTTGTAAGTCACCTCTCAATTGAAAATAAATTATTCAAGCATCACTAATGCTGCAATAATTCCAATTTTCGTTAAATTCACGAAATATCTAAATGAAATAGTCTTATTGTTTGAACAAGAGTCAATAACACCAAAATTGTCGGAATATATCGCTAGAAATTTATAAACAACATAATAAACATACACATTTTTTCCCCAGCACGGACAAAACCCCCTGGAGAATTCACCATGAGACAATGGACGCCAAGCGTCTTAATGAAATCAAAAACCTTGAACAATTAATAAATTAACCAAAAATACTTTTCGGAAGTGTTCAATCGCTTACCGATATCCAATCAATTTATTCGGGCGTTAGATTTTTCCAATAAATGAAACCGTCCTCGAAATACCAGTCGGGCCTCTCCTAAATCAATTCTTTTTCTCCGCGATATACGGAACTAGACTCACAAATAATAATACTGCCTTAAGTGATCTCCAAACGATGAGTGATTCGATAGAACGACGCCAAGTCGAGCGTCATCATAGATAACGTTACCAATCATCAGATTGGCTAACAATGGGCGATAATCGATTTATTGATTGGCCCTCTATCAAAATCTGGTGACACGTATTAATGTTTTACTGCCCAAATAATATCTTATTCTGGTATCGGTAAAACAGCATACTTAATTTACAATATTAATTCATCAATGACAAACACACATTGCCTGAATTGATTCAGTGCATTCCAAGTTCGTCAACCCATTAACAATTTTCTCGTTCGGATTTTCCTAAAACTCCGAAGCGAATTCCTCCAAATCTCTGGTCCATCCGATGGCGCCATCTATCGTCCTGGCACAATTCCGATTCCTTTAGCGCCGCGATTTAACGGTTGTTTTCCAAAGTATTTTGTCTCGCGAGTTCGAGAAAAATAATGAAAAAATTCCCTCTACACTGTATTTCGCGATATACGGGGAAAAAGGGGCAAAATGGACCCCTTTTTTTGAAAAATATGGAAAAAACCTATTTTATACATTGCTGAATAAATCTAAATCTATCATATCATATTATATGGAAATTTCTAGCCTTTTTTTTTAACCTTTACACCATCTAGCGGATTTTTCACGAATTATATAAATTCGAATGAAATCTTGCCGTCATTGTTTTTCTTCATTCTCCTTTCTTTTTCAAAGCGTGTTAATCAGGCAGCGAAGCAAATTAGAGTTTTTTCGTGATTTTCAAGTGAATTAAAAGTGTTAAAATGTCTAAGACATCCTCTCATCCTCAATTGCATCCAAAGCTTGCTCATTTTTCTATATTTAACTCTTTTGGAGGGCTTGCTCAAACAAATGAGCAATCTTTGCAATTCTTTGAAGAAGTAGGATTAATTCCATCAAGGCATTCCACCCCTCCTTCCTGTAATAAATGTGATAAATCGATGCGAGTAGAAGAACACAAGCAATCCAAGTTAGGCTGGATTTGGAGGTGTCCTTCAAAAGCATCGAAGAAAAAAGGAGCAAAAGACTGTCGGCAAAGTTTGAATCCAGCCCAAGGGACGTTTTTTGGTGGACATACCTGTCGCTTAGCGCCCAAGGAAGTATTGGCGATAATCTGCTGGTTTGTCACAAAAGTTAATGTGGTGACCGTTCATACTCACCTCAGTAACTGGCGGAAGCAAAACGAAGAGTCTGCATTGAGTTGTGGTACCATCATTGATTATTACAGCTATCTTACAGAAATTGCTGATGTAATATGCTCCAATTCAGAGTTTTGTCTCGGCGGTGAAGGAAAGACGATTCAGATTGATGAAACATTTTTAACCAAATGTAAATACAATCGGGGCCGCTTAACTGAGCAAATGACAATAACCGTATTGGGCATATTATGGAAGGAGGACAAAATTTGCCGCTTTTTCGGAGTAAACGGGAAAAGCAAAGCAGATTTATTGCCATATATAAAAAAGTTTGTTCATCCCGATACTTTTCGCATCTGTACTGATGGTGGGAAGCAGTATCATGGGATTCAACAAATTTTCAGGGAAAGTACAACTCATTTAAGCACCAATCACAGTATTGGTGAATACGTCCAGCCAAGTAATCCCAATAATACAATCAACTATCTCGAGTGTCGAAATCGTTGGTTGAAAAAAAGGATTAAGAGTCGTCGGAGCCCAAAACTTCTCCACAAATACATGGCTCTTTATGATTAGCGCCAAAACTTCCTTGGGAAAAATTATCGGGATGATCTCGGGTCCCAGATAATGCAAATGCTTATGGACATCAAGAACGTCTACCCGGGGTATGTGAATGGAACTCTACAGACAGGGATGCAATTGAGAGAGTTAGAAGTCCCTACAGTAGAGTCTGAGGATTTTGGGTGACATTGTGCCTTGTCAATAACCAAAATAATTTTAAAAATGTGAAAAATTTTGAGTAGAAATTTTCATCTTTAATTTCAAATTCAAGTTGTGAAAATATTATTATTTATACATTTCAGCTGTATAAACTATAATTATACAGAGGAAGCAATAAATATTAATGTGTACATGTTCTAATTTTGTTATTTTTTTGCTAAAAATGAACTATTTGTTGTTCTTTTTTTTAATTACATAGTTAATTACTTCTGTGATTTTTTCCCAAATTATTATCTTTAATGATAAAGCCAATTTTACTCCACCAAAACGTCTTCGCCAAATGACCATCGAGGATCTAATTGATGATGCCTCATCTGATGAAGATCACGATGAGACATCAGAAATTAACGATCCTGAATTTCACGCTGAAGATTTTCCGTGACCCACACACCCTATCACATACACAACCATAACACACATTTACATCTATCCACCCACACTCACACAAGAGATATTCGTACTGCATTTTTAATATATCTTCACCGATTCAAATTCGAAATGCAGTGCGAATAACTCTGCGGAATGCGACGCAGACTTTACCTCCACGTGGTGCATTCTGGGTAACGCCAAAAGAGTCTGAAGATAAAGCCAAAAACAAGCCAAGTTCCCCCCTCACATCTCTTTTTTTTGTGTTAATAAGCATGTAGATTTGAAGGCATAAAAAAAGCGGGGCCCAGGGGCCGCGCCCTGGCGGAGCCCCTGGTAGGGGGTTGGGGGGGCGAAGCCCCCCCAGTCAAGGATAAAAATTGGCTTTATCATTAAAGATAATAATTTGGGAAAAAATCACAGAAGTAATTAACTATGTAATTAAAAAAAAGAACAACAAATAGTTCATTTTTAGCAAAAAAATAACAAAATTAGAACATGTACACATTAGTATTTATTGCTTCCTCTGTATAATTATAGTTTATACAGCTGAAATGTATAAATAATAATATTTTCACAACTTGAATTTGAAATTAAAGATGAAAATTTCTACTCAAAATTTTTCACATTTTTAAAATTATTTTGGTTATTGACAAGGCTGAATACCCCTCCGCCCCTCCCCCCACCCTCCACCGCCAATCGCCAACGTCCCAACATTGTAGGATATAAGTTGGTATTATTTGAAATTTTTACATTAAACAATCGAAAACTACTATAAATAATTGAGATCGATTTTTATAATTATTTTTCCCGAATTCCTGAGACAAAATACTACGGCAAACCACCACCAGACTGTGGTGCCAAAGTAATCGGAATCGTGCCATCGTCCTTACTAATCACCAAGACTCAGCGCGGAGACAGAACATCCTTCAAATTATATTTTCCTTTTTTTTTTAAATTTGTTGGACGACGATATCCGAACGTTGACAGAATAATGACACTAAATCATTTGGCTCCGCGATACCAGGGTGGTGGAACCAATCCGTATTGTCCAGGAAAACAAAATGCACACTCAGGATGGATAACTCCTGGAGTTCCACAATTGCCACAAAGAGTGCCACGACGAAATCCCGTTTCTTTCACACATTCAGACAGTTTATGAGTAATATCAGTAGAATTAAAACATCCGGTAATTTCAGCTGGTGATACCCAGGCCAGAGACTCTCTGCTCAAAACTTCTGCCCACTCGAGAGCATTAGCTTTGGCTTCTTCCCGAGAAATCCATGGATAAGGCTTACAAAATCCTTTCTGTAATTCAGTAAACGAGACTGATACCATCGACGAAAAAGAAGCAACTTGACGTCTGACGCCAGTCTGAGTTTCCGATACTGGGTCAGTGTTAACCCCAACATCACGTATCAAAACCATGGGTTTTTTACAATGATCATGCTGGTACCACGGTGCGACGATAGCTGTCTCCGACACCCTAGGGAGAACGTTAACCGATGGCTCGTTACTCTTTGCAGGCTCACTTGGTAGGGTAATGTCCCTTCCCACGTTAAACCCATTGTCAAAAAATAAATGGATCAATTCCGATTCCATTTCGGCAACCATGATTGGACGGCGTTCTCGATTAATTGTGTTCAAAACCCGATAAATATCAAGAGCTCTCAGCCACTGTTCATTCGTTAAATAACACGCCATAACCACTGAAACAACCAATTTACTTTGTAACGAGCTTTTCTCGTTACGGGTTGAGATCCTCCTGGTAACAGAAAAGAACCCTGTTGTATGGACAGCGGAGACGGAACAGCCATCTAGCGGAGGCCGCAAAGGCCTCGGATTGAGGGCAGGCCAGATTTTCCTCCGATGAGGGGCCAAAGGCATAGCGGTTTGGGTGGAAACTGCGACCCCGGTCGGCCCCGAGGATGTCAGTAGACTGTGCATATTTGGAGTTCCCTCAGCATGTGATAGGGAGTATTGGGGCCGATGTCCCGGCCGTCCAACTGAGCAACTCCAGAGCGTTACCGATTTAGCCTAGGGATCAACGGCCAGGTGAGAGGACTGGTGCCCCCGGGATCCCGTCCAGTTGATTGGCCGTAAAACGGGTAATGAAATGACGGCGTTGCCGCTGAGATATCGAGACTAGGGGGAGAAGGCCCTGGGAGATTTCGGGCAGTCGAGCGCGAGCTCTCGATTAGAGCGGCCGGAACGCCGCTCGCTAGCTGGAATAACGCATGGCTGAAACAGCCTAGCAACTGGAAGATATACTTCCTCGTCCGAGTGATGCGAATCACGAGGGCGAGCCTAGGGAGATGCTCCTGCATGTCCCGCGAAACCTCATGTCTCGTTTCGGAGCATGTGGTGACGACCATGGTGTTTCCGGAGTGATCTGTGCCTGGACGAAAAAGGTGATAGTGCCTGGCCCGTGGGTCCGGAGCCGAGAGAACTCCTGTCGACCCGACATGCGCCGCCATCTTAAGTAGCCAGGGACGGTGGCTCGCGACGGAACGGGCGAACTGCGTGCCAGGAGCGTGGGTGGTCGTGAGGTCGATGGGAAGATATCCACCTCGGTCCGATCAGCCTCTTGGTGGCCCAGGGAACCCCGTGAAGTCGCAGGCGAGTATGACCTTGCCCCGGGTAGCAATACCCGAAGGGCAAGAGGACCGCCCTGAGAGGCCTGGAAATGCCTCCCAGGGAAAGAGAGCGCAGATAACCGTGCTCAGCCTCGCAGGTGATGGCGACGTTCGGGCTGGAAAGGCCAAGAAGGATTTGGGGTTTCTCCGGGTGGACCACTCCCACTCTACCAAATCACAACTGCAGTTAGTTGGGCATGTGGCATGTCCAGCGGCCAGAAAGTCCCTCGGGTAGCCGCACAGGCCACGAGGGCCGGACATTGGTCGTAACGGACTATTTTCCTGGGCGAAATACCCCGGGAAATTACCCGTTACAACTTATTACCTAGATCTGACGCCAGAAAAGCTCAAATTTATACGCAAAACAATACGCAAATCTACAAATTCAGATTTAGACACAAATACAATAATATGAAATCAACACGAGTCATCCATTAATCTTCATCAGACAAGTGAACATCAGTAATAATATTGTCGCAAGCTTTCAAAAGATCCTTTACATGATGTCATCCAACGACCACACCCTGATCATTAGATTTCTCATAAACCAACGGCGGTATAATACGCGATACACGAAAGACCTCAGTCGAATATGTCCTGGGTAATTTTGCTGCTTGACCTTAGCCGCATTCGAAAGCTGACGAATTTTTCGCCTTACTCTATCACGGATATCAAAACGAACATCACGATGATGCGTATTATAATATCTTGCCTGATGTTCAAATGCGTTTTTCAAATTTTCTATAATCAGATCATATCATTCCGCCATACGATTCATTCTATTCGCCCAGCACTTTGTATCTGGCGCAACAACAGGCTCATCTCTTTCCGCCAATTTCCGGAAAAATAAAGACGGTCTGGGTTGTCTGCCATAATTTAAATAAGCGGGCGATAAATGCAAAGAACTGTGACAAGCGGTATTGTAAGCAAAACGAAATTCCGGCAAATGTTCATCCCACTTCCTATGGTCTTGACCGATAAAACAGATGATCATGCTCTTCAAAACGCGGTTAATCATTTCCACAGGGTTCGCTTGAGCATGATAATGTGGCGTCAAGTCATGTCTTAAATCCAAGGCTTCGGCAAGTTCCTGCATTCGTTTATTCACGAACTCAGTACCATTGTCCGTTAACAAAATTTCTGGTGTACCATAACGATGCACAACCAAATCCTCAAAAGCCTTCTTTATAGTCGGACCATCAGCCTTCCTTATCGCCTATACCTCGATCATCTTACTAAAGATGTCTTGACAAACCAATAAATATTTAAAACCACCCTTCGACGGGGAAAATGGACCCATAATGTCCGCCGCGACAAAAACCCAAGGCTCCTGTACACAAGGTTGTCCCATCAACCCCGCAGGTTTCTGTTGCGAGACCTTAGAAGTCTGACAAACCTCGCACCCACGAACAAAATTTTCGATGTTCTCATTGATCCCCGGCCAATAAAACGATAACGCAACGCGAGCATGCGTCTTTTCGATACCCAAATACCCTGCGGATGGAGGCTCTTGATTCTCAGCGATAATACCACGACGATATCCACACGGCGGCACTAATTTCCAAGCATCCAAATCCTCAGCAATAGTCGATACTAACGGATTCGGCTTCCAACGGAACAGTTGGTCGTCAACAACTCGCCAACCTGACCATTTATTAGGAAATTTTTCGACTTCCGACTTACGGCGAATATACCAATCGTCGCTAATTTCCGCTGGCGACAACAGACGTTTTCCATGTAAAGTCAATTTAACGTTTGGTTCGGTAAGCAATGCATTAATCTCCGGCATTCAACAGTCAACAAATTCATCCTGGCACAAGTGAGATAAAACACTGGCCATTGGAGATGCTAATTTTACCTCCTATCTATCTGCGACTGCACCTAAAACATCAATACCTGAAACCTGTTACTCAATGAAATAATCTTCATACATCCGATAAAGTGCGTCCGGGACATGATGTAAAGCCCCTTTACGATGGACAATATCAAAATCGTAACCTTGCCGATTCAAAGCCCAAAGATTCAGACGACCCCTAGGATCTTTCAGATTACTCAACCATCTCAAACTACTATGATCTGTTACCACGGAGAAATGAAAACCCTCAACATAGCGTCGAAAATGCTCGATTCCCCAAAGGACCGCTAAACATTCTTTCTCCGTGACTGAATAATTACGCTCAGTAGAATTGAGAGTCCGACTTGCAAAACCAACAACATATTCCATTCCTTTAATTCTTTGAACTAAAACCGCACCTAAACCACATGCGCTAGCATCGGTATGCAATTCGAAAGGAGCGTCAAAATCCGGACACGATAAAACAGGAGTAACAGAAAGTTCCTTCTTTAATTTATCAAAAGTACATTGTTGATCATTCTCCCACCCCCACTTGACCGACTTTCGAAGTAATCTCGTCAAAGGCTCTACAATTGTTGAATAATGCTTGATAAACCTACGATACCACAGAGACATTCCTAGAAATCGCCGCAACTGACGCAAATTCTTCGGAACGGGAAATTCAAGTACAGGAGCAACCTTTTCCGGATCTCCATGTAAACCGCCCTCATCAACAACAAATCCGAGGTACTGAACCCGAGAACTACAAAACACACATTTGTCAGGATTAACTTCTAATTCAGCTTCCTGCAACCTTACATAAATTTCCGCCAATACTTCTAAATGTTTCTCAAAGGTCTCGGTGGTCACAATTATATCATCAAGATATGCAAAACAGTGTGGCTCTATATCTGGCGTAACGATCTTATCAACCAGACGTTGAAAAGTTGCCGGTGCGTTTGTCAACCCAAACGGCATTCCCACATACTGATAAAAACCTAGACCAGGAACGACAAAAGCAGTAAACTCACGAGAATTCCTATCCACCGGTACCTGGTGGTACGCTTTCTTCAAATCGAGCATCGTAATAAATCTCGCGGACCGCAACTTGTCCAGAATACAAGTCAAATGTGGAATCATGTATCGATCTTTCTCCGTGATTTTATTCAATTTCCTATAACCAATACACATCCTAGACTTGTCCTGCTGTTTAACCATCACTCCTGGATTTGTCCAGAAGCTGGATGATTCCTGAAGTATGCCTAATTCTAACAATTCCAGAGTCGGTCGCTGCATTTCCGACAGAATAGGGGGTGATACCTGATAAATCCGCTGCTCAATTGTCGGATGATCGCTGGGACCAATAATTTCGTGTGTAATTAAAGGGGTGAACTCCGATTTATTCACACGTCGGTATCGATATTTATGAACCAATATTTCAATGCGTGCACGCTCTTCCTCAGAAGTTTTCGACAAACCAGCAATCTCAAAATGCGAATTCCCAATAAGAGAGCCAAAAGAATAGCGTTCATTTTTCCCGGTCAACCACCATTCCGAAGTGCTACCGTCGATAACTATCCCAAAAATTCGCAGTGTCTCGACACCCAAAATCGGTGGATCCCTCAGCCCAGGTATGATCAGAAACTCCATATCGTATTTCACTCCTTTTAAACCGACTGATAAAACAACCGTGCCGTAGACTATTTCCTTCGCCCCATTCGCACATATAATGGTCGAAGCTGACGAACGCGAAATAACTATACCCAAATCTTTAATCCAATCCTTTGGAACGTTACGGATACATGAACTTGAAGCACCAGGGTCCAATAACACGTTAATACTCACTGATCCAATCATGATTGGGAGAAATATACGCGAATGAACCGTCAGACCAAAGAAGCAACTGCGTTCAACAATCTCTGGTTGATCAGACCTCGGACTGCCGTCTTGCTCCTTTTCAGTCATCTCTCGTGAATAATCTGTAACTCCAAAATCTGGAATCGAAATTCCATTATTATTTTTATTCGTGATTTCCGTAGACTGACCTTTTCGTGCCGAATCAAAACCTAAACCTACCAAATCAGTTCCAAAATGAACAGAAGATAATGCGGAACCCATATTCATTGCCCTCCGCTGGGGTTTCCCGAAACTCCGTTCTTCGGTGGACATCTAGAACAATGAGGCAACTTAACCCCAATCTTTCCACAACCGAAACAAAACAGGCCAACGGATGGATTCGATCAACCCGCACGAAAATGCCCCATTTGTCCACAATTATGGCATAACCCTGGTCGACCAGCGGAAGCTGCAGCATTCCCTGACGACACGCCATCGATAGAAATCACAGGAGTCGATACATGAGCAGTTATACCAGCAGTAGCGGAACTGGAGACTCTCTCTTTCCTTTTTCCTCCACCACGTCTTCTTGGTAGACCTCCTTTGATGATTATTGAGAACTCTTCTTAGCTGATAAATCGACAGCATACACCTGAGCTCCACCCTGCTTTTTCTCACGCCGATATTTCTCAGGCATGTAAGCACAACCAGGGAAGATAGTATCTCCCGCTGCTGGTGGGGCCGTCAAAGATGGTAAATCTCGACGTTCGTCGAAATCCTGTACGAGATCTCCAAGTTCATCAAAAAAAGAAAACTGACGTCGAGAAATCATATGATGATATGCACGCCTCAAATTCCCAAAAGCAATATCAAGCATCGCCTCAACCGAAAAATTAACATCCTGAGAGTGAGTCCACATCAAACGAACATTATCGAAATAGTCAGAAGCACTTTCTAATTCTCCTTGAGTTCTAACCAAAATATCGTGAACTGCACGCCATCTCTTCGACTCTGAATTCGAAAATCGACGTAGAAACGCTGTCCGAAATTCCGAATAATTAGTAAATCGTCCTCGTCGATCCTCCCACCAATTAAGAGCGATGTCCCTCAATAAAACTGGAATAACTCGAAATAAATCATCATCACTCATATTACAAGCATCTTTACAAACTGCGACTTTTCTCAAAAATTCCTCGATATTCTCGCCCCGATAACCAGAAAAATGGAGATGGCAAGATTGAACACGATCATGAGCACCAAAATTAGGTCGTTCATCACAACTCTGCATTCTCATAACAGGTTCTCTGAAATATCTATGACCCTCTTCCGGCAAATCAGTCCAAACTGCATCAACAAGAATGCTATGATAATGTATAGAATCTACTTCAGACTCTCTGTGATTATTATTAATCCCAGTATTCCGATTTTAATCGATATGCATCCCAATATGACCGTTCCCTAAACCGATACCCTGCCTATGATTCATATTTGGAACTGGAGAACTCGCAGCTCCGCGACCAGAAAACATAGTAGGATTCGATGGTAAACTAAAAGAAAGGTAAGTATTATAACCCCTTGTCACAGCAAAAGAAACCGAAGGACGACTGGCGCTAAAAGCAGCCACAATATCAACCGATGTACATTGTATAATCGATGATGACGTTAAAACAGGTGCAACAAGAAGTTCATCAGCTGAACTCCATGTTGTATTTGGAAATTTAAAAAATGTCAATAATTAAAATTTTAAAATTTAAATTTTTAAAATTTAATAATTTTAAAATTTAAAAATTTTAAGCGATCTCTCAAACTCTCAAGATTACCGATATCACTGGTGCGACATGAACGTAAAATCCCTTTTAAATCATCAATAGATAAAGAATTGATCCATTCATCAAGTGAAAAACCACCGAGATTTCCCTCTTATGCAGTACGTTCAGCCATGGAATCACCAGTTAGATCCGGATTAATCATTTCAAAATTCGTACAAAATTATCTAATTAAACAATCCGAGTATGTCGTCTTTTTGATAGGACGACCGGTCGACAGTGAAACCGTGAGATTAAAACAATTTCGACGGCCGGTGCCTAGGATCGAACCCGGATCATTGGCATGCTAATCGAGCACTCTAACCGCAAGGCCGTCGGTTATTCTTTTATAATTTAATTGTTTTGAAAATTTTCCTATTGTTCAAGTATGGCCATTTTGTCCATCGAAGAACACAGAACGAAAACTTATTGTTAGCAAGAAACCTTTTCCTGAATTATTTTTACAACCAGTAAGCAAAGAAGTTGATGAATTGAAAAATGGAGTAGACTTTGTAGTATTAAGTTTGGATTCCTCTATCCGCATTCAAGTCCCGGTGATTTGTGGAACGTGTGATCTACCAGCAAAGGCTCTTTTTTTGAATTTGCAATGCTTCAATGCAGTGTACGGCTGCCAGAAATGCAAGGTTAGAGCAGAAACATATGAACAAACCTCGATCCGTGTATCCCCATTTGGAGGACACCTTGATGAACGAACTCACGAGCATACAAATAACTTTGCAGCTGAGGGAGCACACTATGATTGTGCTCCATGTGGAGTTGAAGGACCAAGTGCTATCGCCATTTGTCCCAAACTACATTCGCTGTACTGCAGAAGATTCAATGCATGCCGTGTTTTTAGGTACAGCAAAATTATTAATGGTTTTATGGTTCTCACCACATTTCAGTAACAAGGAATAATCGCTCTGAAAGTACAAGAAAGTAGTTGATAAATACATTCTTTTGGAAATGTCGTGAGTGCTCCAATATTAATGGTACGGAATGTAATAATAATACGGAACGAGATTTTCTCGTTATTAGTGAAAAGTACTAGAGAAAGTCACTAGTAATAGGAAGCGACATCTAACGCCGGCGGAAAGAGCCAAGCGAGAGATGAATCTGGCATCGGACGGCGGCCAATCAGGCCGCTCTGAAAGTGAAGGAGACCAATCATCTAGTGAGAAGAAAGGTGGTAGGGTGAGACCATGTTTCGGAACACTAGGATGACGCGGATGGCTGTCAATAGCTGTCACCTATTTCCGAAATCCACCCAGCTGTGTTAAGGAGTCCAGGGCCGATGTACAGGCGTTTCAAATGGGTGGTTCTGAAGGGCGCCGTCGATTTAGACCAGGGACCCAGTGAGGGGTGGCCAGATCCCTCCGCGACAGACCTGGGGGGTACGTTTCCCCAATAGTCTCGCGTTACGGCGCCGCAACTGCGGCTAATGTCGGTAACCGGAGTTACTCAGACGTTGGTGAACCTCGCCCACTCTACCGTGTCATGGTGATGCTGGCTTGGCATTGTGAAACCCGCCGCCGAAAGTCCGCGAAGTCAACCAACTCCTTCGCGGCTGTTTTTCGTCAGGTTTTGCATAAAAACCTGGCTGGCGCCCGATCGTCAACGATAGAGAAGACAGCCAGAATAGTTTGGAGGATTTAACCCGGGGTGTTGACACGGGAAAAATACTCTTACAACTTTTACCAATTAAAATTAGTATATTCAGTCAACTTTCATAATATTGAAGGTAAAACTGAATAGATATGCAAAATCTATTATACGTATTATTATGGTTCGTTTTTATGGCATGCGCTTTGTGGATATTCCTTTACATATGATGAACATAGATGCCCCAAATGTTAGGTTTATAAGTTTATTATTGTATTTAATGTTAATTACGCTATTTCACCAAATTAACCTCATTGCGAATTCTGAGAAGGTTATTTTTACTCCAGTTTTTAATGAAGTATAATGTGATCGATAAACGACGACCATAGCGACAACTTAATAAATCTGAAATGATGGTATTGTACTTTATTTTGCCTCCTCTGCGTACCTTCGCCTCCAATGTTTCCAGCTGAGCCATTCTAGGTGCTAGTAATTGTTGAGAACTGGTATTGAGCGCTGTCTGTAAAAGAAAAATAAAGAAACCGTGAGTAAAGCTAGAATTCCCGATTACAAAAAATTAAGTCTCCGTTTGAAGTATTGAGTTAAACCACATAATTTTCAGTGAGGTCGCAGCACACTATGATCCACAACAATATTCCTGAAGAAGAACATACCATACGTCAATTTAACTCTAAATTTTCATACCATATCAAATCAAATCTCAATAAATATTGTTTTTAATATGAGACCCGGGCCTATGGAAGTTGTGTGAGGATGGATCAGATGAGAACAGATTTCGGGAAGCGTTGAGAGGGTCCAAGAATTCACTGCATGCGGTTTTTTAAATGGTCATAAGAAGTCAATATATTTTTTCAATAAAATCACCGAGGTGATTACAAATTGTGTCAATATAAAATGAACGGGATACAATGACATGAATCGAGCAGTACCGATAAGCAAAAGGTAATTAAATTTCCGTAGAAAAGAATGATGAGCAGTTCTGAGAAAACGCGTATACACCCCGATAGCTGGTATTCAAATAAGAGAGACTAATTTGTCACAATATGGCAGGTGATACAGTTTCGGCGGTCAGATGACTTAATTATACGGTCATCTTGATGATCTCAGGTGAATCGGTCATGTTAGCGTGAGTGCAGAGAATGGGTGAGCGATACTTAGGTGTGTGAATGTTGTAACGATGTTTCCCCGGAGTGTTCCGTAAGTCCGGGGAATTGGTTACCTTCGCCGGTTCCATAGCATCCGCGAATTTACCAGGAGGGCGCCAGCTATTTTAAGTGCGTAAAATAGCAAACCAGAGAGCCGCCTAGTTGTTAAGGATACAATTAGGAAATACCATTTAAGCCGCCTAGTTGTTGAGGACACAATTAGGAAAGACCGAATTTACCGGTGGAGGT